>NC_056736.1:44453472-44708472 GCF_019279795.1 Protopterus annectens
ATATTGCCAACATTCTGGCTGACAGGTTCAGTGCAAATTTCTCCCCTCCCTCACACCCAAAAGAAGAAATACTTATCCCAGCTGAATGTAATCTCCCTGTCATCTCAGATGTCCAAGTGAGAGCCACCCTCAACAAAGCTAAAAACACAGCATCAATGGGACCTGACAGTATCCTGGGTTGCGTGCTATGTGAACTCCAAGAGGAGCTAAACCAGCAAATAAAAATGCTATTTAACCTTAGCCTTACTACAGGATATGTACCTGAACACTGGCGTACAGCAACAGTGGTCCCACTCCACAAAGGGGGTGCCTCTACAGACCCTGGGAACTACCGCCCCATAAGCTTAACCAGCCTGGTCTGCAAAGCTATGGAAAGAATCATTATGGAACTCATAAACAGAGACATTGGGGTCCTACAGACACTTGACCCCACCCAGTTTGGCTTTGTAAAGGGCAGATCCTGCCTTTTGAACCTGGTTGACTTTTTTGAAACAGTCACTAGAGCCATTGATGAGGGCAAAGCAGTCCATACAGCCTACCTGGACTTGGCTAAGGCCTTCGACACAATACCCCACACAGGCATCATAGATAAGCTCAACAGCTTAAATGTAAACCTTTATGTCACTAGATGGGTTGCAAACTGGCTAAAGGACAGAACCCATAAAGTTAAAATCGCTGGAGCAATGTCTGACTCAAAGCCAGTCACAAGTGGTGTCCCACAGGGATCTGTCCTGGGACCCCTCTTGTTCGGCATTTATTTCTCAGATGTTAAAGCAAACATGGGAGGGTTGTGGCTGATAAAGTTCGCAGATGACTGCAAACTAGGCGCCATAGTCGATACACCAGCGGACACATACATCCCACAAAAAGGCCTCACAGAAATGGACAACTGGTGCCGGAGTCATGGCCTTAAACTAAATGCCAAAAAATGTATAGTCATCCCCTTTGGGAAAAACAAAGTACCCACAAATTATCACATAGACAGCAACCCACTGAGTATGGAAAAAGTAATCAGAGACCTGGGGACCCAAGTCTACAGAGACCTCTCATTTGACACCCACGTTGCCAAAGTGGTTAGAAAAACATTCTACCTTGCACACCTTATCAAGAATGGATTCACATCCAAATCCAAGGATGTCATTGTACCCCTATACTCCTCCCTCATCAGGCCCATGATTGAGTACAATGCCCCATTTGGTATGTACCTCACCCAGCATTTGCAACAGCTGGAGAGACCACAAAAGTACCTCACCAAGAGGATCAAGGGTCTCCAACATATGTCTTATTCTGCCAGACTAAAGAAACTCCAGCTCTATTCAGTAGCATACCGCCTGCTCAGAGGTGATCTCTGCCTGACGTACAAGGCCATGTCCAATCAGGAACTGATGGACATGCTCCACCTCAAAAAATCCAAATCCATCAGAACCACGAGAGCTAAAGACTTAAACCTTGGCATAAGTATGCATAGGACATGCTGGAGGGATAGATTCATAACCCAGAGGCTTCCCATGCTCTGGAACAAGATCCCAGTTCATGTTAGGCAGAGCCCCTCACTGACTCTCTTCAAGAGAAATCTTGATGAGTGGATGGGAGATCGTAAGTTTACCCCAGGGGTCACATCTGTGTCACTACTAGATAGAGGCACAGTAAAGTAATTCTTTTATATAAGGGGACCTTCACTGTGTCACTACTAGTCAGAGGCACAGTATTCTAAATCTATTCTGTGCATTTTTTGTACCATTTCATGGGGTGGCAAAAGCCACATCACTATGGCTAGGCTTACAAATGCCCCAGGGCAGATAGCCTAGTACTAAACTATGAAACTATGAAAGACAAGGAGTGGTATGAAAAACCTTTGTTTAAGATCATGCATGAATGTGGAACCAACCAGGCATTACTGCACCCACTTAAGATGCTGTCAGATGCGTCTTCTTTAGGTATAACCTCAGTCTCATTCTTGAATTTGAACCCAAAACCATCAAGTTGAGAAGCAAATGGTCTGCCAAATGACCATATTGCATTCATAGATTAATTAATGATTGCGTATGCATGTTAACATTAGTGCAGAATGAAGCTTTTTATACCTATTTCAGTGAAAGTTTCCATGAAAGATGGAAATCTTTAGATTCAGGGTATAATACAACAAAGCCATCTGATGTTCTTCTATTCTAAACACAGGCAGCAATACTTTTTTATCACTTTATGATAAGTGGCTTAGATCCAGGCATAATCCACAAAACCCTTAAATTTCAAGTGCTTCCATATTACTTTTCAAAATGACACATTTATTCCACTAGACTGAGAAAAGTCTAATATCATAGTTTTAGTTATCTAGTCAGTTAGTTCATTAGTTAGTTTATTAATGTTTGTTTATTAGAGTACTAGAATAATCCATTGCAGACTCATTTCACCCATTGGCTGGGAGTTTCAAAAGAATGTGGTAAAGCTAGTTCAATGGTAGAGTAATTAAAAATGAGAATAGCACAAGCTAGCAACTGGGAATAAGATAGGGCTTTGAATATTAAACAAAACAAAGGTATGCAGAAGGAGAACTGCATGATATTGACATATTTATGGTATAGTACAGAAGCAGCTTGAATTAAGTTTACTTTTATTCCATGCTGAGTTTAAGCAAATGTTAGATAGCTCATGATCTTTAAGGGGATAATGGGATAGAAGATTCAGGAGGTTCCAGGGGAGTCAGGAGATCAGGGATATAATATGTGTAAAATGGTGATGTCAGAGCCTCAGTCATCAGGATATGGGTACAAAGAAGCAGCTCCATATGCTCCTACTGCCATCAGTCAAAACTATATGTGTTACTTCCATCTTCTCCTATTTTCCTGAAAGATTGCTGCAACTGGAATGGATACTGCAGAAAGCATGCATACATGCAAATAATTAGCAGGTTAGTTTAGTTTAGTTTAGTTAGTTAGTTAGTTAGTTAGTTAGTTAGTTAGTTAGTTAGTTAGTTAGTTAGTTAGTTGGCTAGTTTGTTAAGAAAGAAACAAGTAATGATGCAGTAATTTTGATATATCTGGTATGCTTGGAGTCTTGCAGGAGATTTATATCATTTAGATAATAATAAATAGCACTCTAACAAGCAGCATATTCACTTGGGAGACATAACATTCTTCATTTGTGTACATAGTAGAATTATATTAGTCTAATTACTTCTGGAGTACACATTAGAGTCCGTTTATTTCATGGGGTGATACTCACTCTTATCACACAGCAAAATACTGGGTTTCTAAACCAACAGTGATAGTTTACATAACACACATCACCAGCTTTAGTGTTTGCATGTTTTTTTTTTAATTCATTAGTTCATAGATGATCACTAGACTAATGACTCATGTGACCCTTTGAAGACTAGTCATGCTATTTACACGTATCTGGCATGTTTTGATATACCTGGGTTATTTTATGGGGTATAGGTAGCCTTTTTGTTTTCATAATTTACTGATTTCATACATCATTTAGTGTTACTGCCCAGTTTTCCATAGGGATGAAATTTTCACCCCATTTATATAAGGTATCATAGATGATCACAAATGATTTCCCAATAGGTTGCAAGGGGGCATAATAAACCATTCCAATTAAATGTTGGAATGTAATTTTTTAGAGCAACATTATTGCCATTTGAAAAATGAAAGTCAGTATCATTTTTATTTACTTTCAGCTGGAATGTAGGTGAAATATCACTGCAGTGTGGTCAGAAAACAAAAGAAGATAATGCTTAGCTTAAGACAACTGACATGGCTGCCATTTGCCATTCATGCAATAATATTTTATGCATCAACTATGTAACTAACAATGCTGCTAAGAGTTCATTGAAACAGATAAATACAAATCAATGCCTCAAAATTAAAAAAAGCAGGAAGCAACACCGAGTAAATGAACTGGTGATGTATACACATGCAACAGGTTATGACATGCTAAAGAGAGACTTTACGTGGCATTAATGAGGTAGGAATGCCCACTGGTCTCACTGGTGCCAAAAGCAGGTGTGTCCTATAACTGTGTTCTGCTGTAGTGTGATAAAATAGTTGAGTAGGAGTTCTAATCCCAGACATGGCAACTGTGTGTGTGTGTGGCAATGCATTTTAGGCTAGTCACACACTCACTATAATTCATAGCTTGGCAAGGCTGCTGATGTCATCCACTTTGAAATACACCTTTGGGAAAGTTGTAGCCTAGTAATCTCTGTGGCGTGTCCTATAACTGCATACTGCAATTCAAATGCCCTAGTTTGGCAAGGTTGCTGATGTCATCCACTTTGAAATACACCTTTGGGAAAGTTGTAGCCCAGTAGTTAGGTAGGACTTCTTATCCCAGACATGGCAAGTGTGTGTGTGTGTGTGTGTGTGTGTGTGTGTGTGTGTGTGTGTGTGTGTGTGTGTGTGTGTGTGTGTGTGTGTGTATGTGGTTGTCTGTGTGTGTGTGCGTGTGTGCATGTGTGCATGTGTGTGTGTGTGTGTGTGTGTGTGTGTGTGTGTGTGTGTGTGTGTGTGTGTGAATGCTTTTTGGGCTAGTCACACTCACTACAATTCAAATACCCTACTTTGGCAATTCTGCTGATGTTATTTACTGTGAAATACACCTTTGGGGAAGGAGTACTCCAGTTATCCCTGTGGTGTGTTCTATAACAGCTTAATGCTGTAGTGTGATATAGAACTCTGGTAGGGGTTCTATTCCCACACATGGCAGCTGTGGATGTTTTGTATGTAGGCAATCCTGGTGATGTCATTCACTGCGAAATACACCTTTGGGGAAGGACTAATCCAGTTATCCCCATGGTGCATCCTATAATAGCGTCATGATGTAGTGTGATATAGAACTCTGGTAGGGGTTCTATTCCCACACATGGTAGTTGTGGATGTTTTGTGTGTGCTTCTATATCTGTGTAGGGAGCAATGCATTTTAGTCTAGTAACACTAACTACAATTCACATGCTCTACTTTGGCAATCCTGCTGATGTCATTCACTGTGAAATACACCTTTGAGGAAGGAGTACTCCAGTAATCTCAATGGTGCATCCTATAACTGCTTAGTGCTGTATTGTAATAAACTAATTAGGTAGGAGTTCTAATCCCAAACATGACAGGTGTGTGTGTGTGAATCTGTTTGTGTGTGTGTGTCTGTGTTTGTAATTCGTATCCCGTGAGTGTGTAACAACTGAACCCAATGTGTAGTGGATTTTGCAAATTTCTTATATGGTGGCCCTAGTATATATCACAATGTGCACCGTACAGGGATAACAGATGTGAAATAGTCGAGAGACTGGGGTGCAAATCCATACCCCTACAAGTGACATCAAGGCCAGGCAAACAAAGTGAGCAACCCTAGTATTATCCAGAAAACACTCTCAACCCATGTCTCATACACACACACACACACACACACACACACACACACACACACACACACACACACACACACACACACACACACACACACACACACTTGCCTAGGCAACAGTTGCTATGTTGGTAGTACCCTGCATATTGCCCACTGATAGTAACCATGGTGTGATTGCAGTGGACTACATAGGGCATGGCACCCCATCCATCAGTCCAATAGGCACGTACATGCCAACAGTGCACCTTCCCCATGTTTCCCATTGGACACCTGCAACACCTGTGGTGCCATTAAATGTGTCCCACAAAGGACATATCATGCCTGAAAAACATGCCCTGTCTGAACAGATGAAACGGACACAAGAGAATACTGGTATCATGCTATCTATATAGGTGCAGGGTCAACCTGCCATCTATTAAAACTTCCCACCACATGAGGCCAGGACTGTCACATCTGATGATAATCTATGTACACAACATGGGCCAGACACCCCAGATACAATTCCACATGTCACTGTACATGCATTTGGGAGGTGTGCACAACCCAGACACCGTCCATGTCATGGACTAAGGAACACATACATGGCAAGCAATGCACAGCATTGGCCACATGCAATAGTCACCCAGGTGACTGGATGGTAAATACAATACCCACCTGTGTGGGCAAATCCAGACACTACACCCCTGAGCCACAATGCAGACCATTGTTATGTGGCCTGATGCTAAGGTATACCCATCACCTAGCCTTGTATAGCCATCTAGCACAGTCGACCACTGCACACCCATGAATCAATGCACCTATGCATGTCAGTACTGGCACCCTATGTCTGTGTGAGTGTTGTATGATGCGTATGACCACATTCACACTCACTACAATCCCCACTGTCATACTGAAGCATGCTGTCTGATGACATACACCTCCACATACCCTTTGCCCATATAACCTCCGTATGACCCCTGTGGTGCATGTGATACCTGCACAGTAATGTGCTGTGGCAATCTCACTCATGCTGAGTTGTAATCCTGGCCCTGCTAAGGGTGTCAATGTGTGTGTGTCCCTGTGAGAGTGTAGCTGTGTTGACGCTGGCATCTGTTCATATGGACAGGCACGTGCACTACACCTACCGTATAGCTACCATATCCCTGTTGCAGATGTCACTCACCATCATATATACATTTTGAGAGGTTCTCACCATGTAAGCTATGTGGTGCATCCAATAACTGCTTAAGTTTTACTCTCTCACTCCTCCCTGACTTTTCTTTGCCTCTGTCTGCCTCTCTCACTCCCTCTCTGGTGGATGTGGAGACTTACACCTGCTTTGCTTAGGCAGCAGCATGTGAATTTTAAGTGATGCTCATGATCAGCTGATGGCCTTTGCATGGATTGCAGCCCTACTCTAGCTGATTGCATGTGGAACAGCTGTAGTAACATTCGCATAGCCAATTGCATGGAAACACACTCCAATATCTAGGAACATCATGCTGTTGTTGGACCTTTCAATTCACTGTGAGCAGTAACTTGATCTGTTGTTTGGCAAACAGCATCTCAGATGGATTGGGGTTTACCTCTAACAACTTACACTGTGGAAACAGGGCAACACAGAGGAGGGGGATGTGCCTGACCTGACTACAGACTGTAAGTGCTGCTATACTGCATTTGGAGTAATGTTGGTTTAACAGGGTGTGTGTGGATATTGCTCTCCCACATGTTTTAATACTTGCCATGTCAATGCTATGTTTATGAGGAAACACCCATCTGTAGGGTCATCTGCAGACTGGGCAGTGTGTGATGTCTTTTGTTTCATGTGTTACCCGCAGAGCACCTATCTGTGAACTGCAGAAGGTAGTGTGAGGATTGCAGTCTGTAGATGGTTACAGCCGGTGAGAGTTACTGACTTCATATCCTTCATAGGACATATGCTGCAGCAAACCCTGTTACAACAGAAAATATATGAGGTTATCACAGCAACATGTCAATATAGGCCCTCTGTATGTGCCTCCAGCCACAACTCTGTCAACCTTTGTACATATGTCATGCAGTAAGAGGTGCATATGTGCTGTACACCATAATTAGTGACATCATATCTGATAACAAGCCAGTGAGATATCAGACTGCTACACATGTTATGTATAGTAGGGGTTATATTTTATGACATAACCTGGACATTCTGTGGTTGTGTGTACAGTACTGAGGTCTGTCTACTTATGGTGAATGTTGACAGTGTGTGTATTGTTAATACATACTTTAGCCTGTGTACAGACTGTGGTAGATGTCATTGTTCTTGGTCCTGTTCTATCTGTTACATGCTGCTCCACTGTATG
Source organism: Protopterus annectens (assembly GCF_019279795.1). Lineage (NCBI taxonomy): Eukaryota > Metazoa > Chordata > Ceratodontiformes > Protopteridae > Protopterus > Protopterus annectens. The sequence goes on from NC_056736.1 coordinate 44,461,155, forward strand.
TTAGCCTATCTGCTTACATGTTTAGAGGGCCATACACACACATGCCCCATACCACAGACAGCCATCGGACCACACTGTGTAGTGGCCCAGTATATGTAGGGTAAGTGTGTGAGTGGCAAATATGAGGATGGTGTTGAACATATAGTCCATATACTGTAATATTACGCTAGCTTACCATATGAGGCTGTGGCTGTGTTCACATTGTTTGTGGTTATGCACTTTCACACGTGTATTATACTCTGTGCTGTGACATGCCTGTAGAGCCTACTATATATGCTGGTACATGTGCGGAAATGTAGGCCAGTGTTGAGCCAGCCTGCCTGTAGCCTGCACAGTGCTTTGTTACATGCCTAGCACCTTAGTGTACTTACCCAGTGAGACGTCATGTCCAGATACTTGTCCGATGTACTGTGTCGGGCCACCATAACAGTCATGTATGTCAGACAGAGCTGTGGGATGCTGTACAGATGTATGTCAATATAGAGTGGGTAGTACATGGCACCTCTGTACAAGTGGTTATTATGTGTCAGGACAGACAGTGGTGTGTGAATGCATAACGTATGGGGGCAAATGTATATCAGTAGTTACGTGTTATACCCATCCACATGGCTGTTAACATTAACAGTGTCAGGCTTCGTCCACATGTCTTGCACTAAGGTGTTCTGTGTGTAACTCTGGACTGTCCAGAGTGTGTCAGACTGTCCACATATATTGGCCAATATCTCTGCTGTAGTTCACAGGAGAATTACGTGCCAGCATTGGTGCTGTACTATGATGTCCTTAGGATATCTGTCAGTAGCCAATGGCGCACATGTTAAAAGCAGATGTGACATTCCACACACACCATGACTGTGAAGACAATCCCTATCACTGTACAAATAGTCTACAAATATGCCTGCTATACATACCTGACATCCCCTTGCACTATGACGTTGGGACTATAGGGGCTGAGGTAGGGCGGCTACACTCCATGTTTAGGACATATGGTGAAAATATGTATACATATATATATATATATATATATATATATATATATATATATATATATATATACATATATATACATATATATATATATATATATATATATATATATATATATATATATATATATATATATATATATATATATATATATATATATATATATTATATGTATAGACACATAGATGTAGGCATATATATCTATAGATGTATACATATGTATGTATATATGTTTATATATATTATATATATATATATATATATATATATATATATATATATACATATATAGATATGTAGTGTCATGCAGAGTTCTACAAGCAGCAGTGAACGAAACAAAGACTTTAACAGATTATAAGTATTTTTTTTCTGCTTTTCTACCAGCGACTGTTTAGTCTCGCCGAAAAGCGACTTTCTAAATATCTGAGTTCTGCAAAGTTTATTTTTCTGCATTTGTCTGCATTTTTTCTGTGTTTTGCACTTTAAAAAGTTGTTTGTGCCTTGTTTAATTGTTTTAGGCTACACACTCAAGTGCGCTAGCCGATCTAAAGCATTTACTGTATTCCTGTGCGTAATTTCTGTGGTTTAAGTGAAAAAAAGAAAATAAAATCATTGTTTCCCGCCTTTTGTGAACTAGAATAGTCCAGTTTTCAGGTATTGCTGAATTCTAGGCTGTGTCATAGTTCCTTTTTTGCCCATAACCTTACTTGGATTGGAGGAAGCTTCTTTGTTCACCAGTGAGAGTGGGGAGCTCTGAGCAGCCTATCTGTCCCTGGAAGAGTGGCCTTAGCCCAGTAACTAGTTGCTCATTGGCCATTTTGGGCCATTTCCTATCTATTTCAAACTCCCTGCCTTAAAACCCACTTTAGCGCAGTTTTGTGCTTGTAACAGACTCAGCACAACTCCTCGTGGTGTCCTGCAGAGTTCTACAAGCAGCAGTGAGCGAAAGAGGGACTTTGACAGATTATAAGTATTTTTTCTGCTTTCCTACCAGCGACTGTTTAGTCTCACCGAAAAGCAAGTTTCTAACTATCTGAGTTCTGCAAAGTTTGTTTTTCTGCATTTGTCTGCATTTTTTCTGGGTTTTGCACTTTAAAAGTTGTTTGTGCCTTGTTTAATTGTTGTGGGATACACACTCAAGTGTGCTAGCTGATCTAAAGCATTTATTGTATTCCTGTGCCTAATTTCTGTGGTTTTAGTGAAAAAAAGAAAAAATATATATCCTTGTTTCCTGCCTTTTCTGAACTAGAATAGTCCAGTTTTCAGGTATTGCTGAATTCTAGGCTGTGTCATAGTTCCTGTGTTTCCCATATCCTTACTTGGATAGGAGGAAGCTTCTTTGTTAACCAGTGAGAGTGGGGAGCTCTGTGCAGCCTATCTGTCCCTGGAGGGTGGTCTCAGCCCAGTAACTAGTTGCTTATTGGCCATTTTGGGCCATTTCCTATCTCTTTCAAACTCCCTGACTTAAAACCTGCTTTAGCATTGTTTTGCGCTTGTAACAGACTCAGCACAGCTCCTCGTGGTGTCCTGCAGAGTTCTACAAGCAGCAGCGAACGACAGAGGGACTTTAACAGATTATAAGTATTTTTTCTGCTTTCCTACCAGCGACTGTTTAGTCTCACCGAAAAGCGAGTTGCTAACTATCTGAGTTCTGCAAAGTTTGTCTTTCTGCATTTGTCTGCATTTTTTCTGGGTTTTGCACTTTAAAAGTTGTTTGTGCCTTGTTTAATTGTTGTGGGCTACACACTCAAGTGTGCTAGCTGATCTAAAGCATTTATTGTATTTCTGTGCCTAATTTCTGTGGTTTAAGTGAAAAAAAGAAAAGATAAATATCCTTGTTTCCCGCCTTTTCTGAACAAGAATAATCCAGTTTTCAGGTATTGCTGAATTCTAGGCTGTGTCATAATTCCTGTGTTGCCCATATCCTTACTTGGAGAGGAGAAAGCTTCTTTGTTCACCAGTGAGAGTGGGGAGCTCTGCGCAGCCTATCTGTCCCTGGAGGGTGGTCTCAGCCCAGTAACTAGTTGCTTATTGGCCATTTTGGGCCATTTCCTATCTCTTTCAAACTCCCTGCCTTAAAACCCACTTTAGCATGGTTTTGTGCTTGTAACAGATTCAGCACAGCTCCTCGTGATGTCCTGCAGAGTTCTACAAGCAGCAGTGAGCGAAAGAGGGACTTTAACAGATTATAAGTATTTTTTTTCTGCTTTCCTACCAGCGACTGTTTAGTCTCACCGAAAAGTGACTTTACAACTATCTGAGTTCTGCAAAGTTTGTTTTTCTGTATTTGTCTGCATTTTTTTCTGTGTTTTGCACTTTAAAAGTTGTTTGTGCCTTGTTTAATTGTTGTAGGCTACACACTCAAGTGTGCTAGCCAATCTAAAGCATTTACTGTATTCCTGTGCCTAATTTCTGTGGTTTAACTGAATAAAAGAAAAAAAAAATCCTTGTTTCCCGTCTTTTCTGAACTAGAATAGTCCAGTTTTTAGGTATTGCTGAATTCCAGCTTGTGGCATAGTTCCTGTGTTGCCCATATGCTTACTTGGATTGGAGGAATCTTCTTTGTTCACCAATGAGAGTGGGGAGCTCTGCGCAGCCTATCTGTCCCTGGAGGAGTGGTCTCAGCCCAGTAACTAGTTGCTTATTGGCCGTTTTGGGCCATTTCCTATCTCTTTCAAACTCCCTGCCTTAAAACCAGCTTTAGGGTGGTTTTGCGCTTGTAACAGACACAGCACAGCTCCTCGTGGTGTCCTGCAGAGTTCTACAAGCAGCAGTGAGTGAAAGAGGGACTTTAACAGATTATAAATATTTTTTTTCTGCTTTCCTACCAGCGACTGTTTAGTCTAGCCGAAATGCGAGTTTCTAACTATCTGAGTTCTGCAAAGATTGTTTTTCTGCATTTGTCTACATTTTTTCTGTGTTTTGCACTTTAAAAGTTGTTTGTGCCTTGTTTAATTGTTGTAGGCTACACACTCAAGTGTGCTAGCCGATCTAAAGCATTTATTGTATTCATGTGCCTAATTTCTATGGTTTAAGTGAAAAAAAGAAAAAAAATATCCTTGGTTCCCACCTTTTCTGAACTAAAAAAGTCCAGTTTTTAGGTATTTCTGAATTCTAGGCTGTGTCATAGTTCCTGTGTTGCCCATATCCTTATTTGGATAGGAGGAAGCTTCTTTGTTCACCAGTGAGACTGGGGAGCTCTGAGCAGCCTATCAGTCCCTGGAGGAGTGGTCTCAGCCCAGTAACTAGTTGCTTATTGGCTGTTTTGGGCCATTTCCTATCTCTTTCAAACTCCCTGCCTTAAAACCCGCTTTAGCACGGTTTTGTGCGATTTTGCACATCGCGCAACACCGTTTAAGCAGTTTTTAACAATTCCCGGATCCACAAAGTCTGCTCTTCAATTTTTCCCTTAGAACTAGTCAAACTCTCAAAGTGAGCACTCAACCTTCATTCTACAGCCCAGCACTTGCTCAAATTTCTCAGTAAGCACTAAAAAAATTTAGCAGTACACCCCCTTATACTATCCAGAAGTACAAGCTTCCCTATTCGTCCATTCTGGTTAGTCAATAAACCAGTTCTTTAAACTGTCTAGGCATGTCCAAAGTGCAATTTCAGCTATACTCCCCAGTCCAGCTGGTAAATCTGGGAATCTTGAGGCAATGTTACAATTGCCTTATCTACGCAAACAACCCTCTCCTTCTTCCAACAAACTCAAATATTTGTGAGAGATGCAACTATGCAGCCAAACTGGAGGCTGAGCTCTCTCAACTCAAGACTGGCACAGTCAGTCAGGAGGAGTAGGAAACCACCAGCATCACGCAACCAGTTTCACATAGATCAAACGTACCAGCTAACAAGACACATAAACTCACAAAAACATACTCTGAGGCTCTAAATAAAAATCTACCGAAGCAGCAGAGACCTCCAAAGCAGACATCCAAGTAACCAACCGCTACCCCACAACAACTTACATATATCACATACTTCACAAAGTCAGTGTGCCATACAGTCGCAGCCCCTAAGACTAAATAACACACCTAATACAGTAGTAATTGGAGACTCTATTGTTAGGCACACTGATGTCCCACTCACCAGACTAAACAAGGAGAGGATCACTGTAAGCTGCTTGTCGGGAGCCAGGATCTGCCACATAACACAGGCACTTAGGTCACTCCACAGCAGGTACAAACATGACTATAAATCCAGCCCTGTGCATACAAAAAAATGTTTCTGAAGCACTTGCACTACACAAGACACTAACACACATTACACAAACACCAACATTCACATGCACAAAACTAACTCTAACCCTATCCCAGAACATCTGACACAAAACACACTCACACACACACACACACACACACACACACACACACACACACACACACACACACACACACACACACACACTCACACACTGATACCAAAACTTTGGGTGTATCTAAAGGTTTCAGCATTAACACAAGCAGCTACTTACTAAAACCAAAAGCACTTCCAAAACAATACATTCACATTGAGCAATCCAGTTATGCTTGCATGTGTGGGTTTAAGTTCATGCATGAATGTGGAACCAACCAGGCATTACTGCACCCACTTATGATGCTGTCAGATGCGTCTTCTTTGGGTATAACCTCAGTCTCATTCTTGAATTTGAACCCAAAACCTTCAAGTTGAGAAGCAAATGGTCTGCCAAATGACCATATTGCATTCATAGATTAATTAATGATTGCATATGCATGTTAACATTAGTGCAGAATGAAGCTTTTTATACCTATTTCAGTGAAAGTTTCCATGAAAGATGGAAATCTTTACATTCAGGGTATAAATCAACAAAGCCATCTGATGTTCTTCTATTCTGAACACAGGCAGCAATATGTTTTTATCACTTTATGATAAGTGGCTTAGATCCAGGCACAATCCACAAAACCCTTAAATTTCAAGTGCATCCATTACTTTTCAAAATGACACATTTATTCCACTAGACTGAGAAAAGTCTAATATCATAGTTTTAGTTGTCTAGTCAGTTAGTTCATTAGTTAGTTTATTAATGTTTATTTATTAGAGTACTAGAATAATCCATTGCAGACTAATTTCACCGATTGGCTGGGAGTTTCAAAAGAATGTGGTAAAGCTAATTCAATGGTAGAGTAATTAAAAATGAGAATAGCACAAGCTAGCAACTGGGAATAAGATAGGGCTTTGAATATTAAACAAAACAAAGGTATGCAGAAGGAGAACTGCATGATATTGACATATTTATGGTATAGTACAGAAGCAGCTTGAATTAAGTTTACTTTTATTCCATGCTGAGTTTAAGCAAATGTTAGATAGCTCATGATCTTTAAGGGGATAATGGGATAGAAGATTCAGGAGGTTCCAGGGGAGTCAGGAGATCAGGGATATAATATGTGTAAAATGGTGATGTCAGAGCCTCAGTCATCAGGATATGGGTACAAAGAAGCAGCTCCATATGCTCCTACTGCCATCAGTGAAAACTATATGTGTTACTTCCATCTTCTCCTATTCTCCTGAAAGATTGCTGCAACTAGAATGGATACTTCAGAAAGCATACATACATGCAAATAATTAGCAGGTTAGTTAGTTAGTTAGTTAGTTAGTTAGTTAGTTAGTTAGTTAGTTAGTTAGTTAGTTAAGAAAGAAACAAGTAACGATGCAGTAATTTTATGATATATCTAGTATGCTTGGAGTCTTGCAGGAGATTTATATCATTTAGATAATAATAAATAGCACTCTAACAAGCAGCAACTTCCCTTGGGAGACATAACGTTCTTCTTTTGTATACATAGTAGAATTATATTAGTCTAATTACTTCTGGAATACACATTAGAGTCCATCTATTTCATGGGGTGATACTCACTCTTATCACACAGCAAAATATTGGGTTTCTAAACCAACAGTGATAGTTTACATAACACACATCACCAGCTTTAGTGTTTGCATGTTTTTTTTTTTTTTTGTAATTCATTAGTTCATAGATGATCATTAGACTAATGACTCATGTGACCCTTTGTAGACTAGTCATGCTATTTACATGTATCTGGCATGCTTTGATATACCTGAGTTATTTTATGGGGTATATGTAGCCTTTTTGTTTTCATAATTTACTGATTTCATACATCATTTAGGGTTATTGCCCAGTTTTCCATAGGGATGATTTTTTCACCCCATTTATATAAGGTATCATAGATGATCACAAATGACTTCCCAATAGGTTGCAAGGGGGGGCATAATAAACCGTTCCAATTAAATGTTGGAATGTAATTTTTTAGAGCAACATTATTGCCATTTGAAAAATGAAAGGCAGTATCATTTTTATTTACTTTCAGCTGGAGTGTAGGTGAAATATCACTGCAGTGTGGTCAGAAAACAAAAGAAGATAATGCTTAGCTTAAGACAACTGACATGGCTGCCATTTGCCATTCATGCAATAATATTTTATGCATCAACTATGTAACTAACAATGCTGCTAAGAGTTCATTGAAACAGATAAATACAAATCAATGCCTCAAAATTCAAAAAAGCAGGGAGCAACACTGAGTAAATGAACTGGTGATGTATACACATGCAACAGGTTATGACATGCTAAACAGAGACTTTACGTGGCATTAATGAGGTAGGAACGCCCACTGGTCTCACTGGTGCCAAAAGCAGGACTTCACGTGTGTTATATTCTCATTTCACATGAAGAGCCTCAGAGACACTGTTTCTTGGTTTGTGTTGCATAGGCAGTGCATGACAGACACCTCACTAAAAGGGGACAGATACTGTTTAGTACACAAAGAGAAGTAAACTTGAGAAAATACTAAGAATGTATCAGAAGTTAATAAATAAGTACAGAAAGGATTGTAATGGCAGGAGCTAATGACTTAATACATGTTTCTTTGGAACATATGAAAGAAGCTATTATTAAAATGCTTGATTTTTCTTTTTTTTTTTTTGGAAAATGGAGTGCAGCTAACATTCTGAAAATTTTTACCATGTTCTGCTTTTTTGGATTAGGAATTTACAAAAGCCATTTTTTTAAATACCTGGCTAATCAGACAAGGATATTTAAAAGGGTTTGCGGTAATAACATTATTGGATGAAAGTGTGGTAAATTTTAATATGTATTTGATGAATTCATTACATTTCAGTGAAAATGAAATTAGACTTTTGTCACACTTATTAAAGAAAAATAAGAAGAGTTTTTTTTTTTTGTTAATATCTTATTCAGGGAGAGGATAATTGCATGCCACAGTTTTTCTCAACAAGTGGAGGTTCCAACAAAAAAATTCAAATATTTTAGTGTTAATACCAAACAAATAACGGTATAATGTGTGTAAATGTGTCTTCTGTGTTTGTGTGTGTGTGTGTGTGTGTGTGTGTGTGCATGTGAGTGTGTGTTTGTGTGTGTGTGTGTGTGTGTGTGTGTGTGTGTGTGTGTGTGTGTGTGTGTGTGTACTCATCCCCTCTATACAAATTACCCCATTTGCAGGAGAAATCCATGCAAATGAGGTGAATTTGCAATCCAGGAAGCTGGAAACCGGCCGTGCAGGACTTGCGTAATCTGCAGAAATGTACTTCGCCAGTAAAAGAGTACATTTTTTTCAAATTACAAAACGGAACCATGACAGCTCCAAATAAAAGGTGGATATTGTTTAGAAAGCATGTCAATGGCCAGGTATAAGGCTACTGGCATGGAAAACAGTTGAAAAAAAATCAGCTTTTATTTTTTTTTTAGCCGATCTTGGCTGTTTAAGAGTAGTGCAGTGGCGCGCAAATAGGATCGGGGGGAAATATGAAAATAAACTTAAAATAAGCATTCTAACTAAAATCACTGTTCTGCCATTATAGTCAATAGCAGGGAGAAGACAACATAGCCAGTGAATAGTGGTTGCTAAGAGGGGAGGCTCAGTGTGAGTCATGTAACTATGCATTAGCAGGCAATCCTATGAAAATTAGGGGAATGATAGTGAATAACAGATTTCCCAAGCATGCTAGTCAGCTCCCAACAGTGTAAGAGCAGGAACAACTTGGTGAAAGCCTCGGAATTTGCTGACATGCTAGTCAGCTCCCAACAGTGTAACAGCAGGAATAGCTTGATGCAAGCCTAGGAATTAGCTGACATCATGGGGGGGGGGGTGGTGTCAGGCATACTGTAAGTGGATTGGAGCCCTGTGGCTCGGGTTTGCTCCTAACTTAACACAGCTAGACAAGGGGTTGTGTCTGAGGCTGCCTAGCACTCTTTACATTGCCTAAGTGGGTGTGCGAGCCGCACTCTGGGTTTTAAACAAAAAAATAAAAGTAAACCAGGAAATAGCAACTCTGTGCACATTTGAGCACTGTGTTTGCGTGGTAAGCCCCTGGGGTTAGACAGGAAGGCAATAGGAAGGGAAAACAGCAGTAATAAGGTAATCTAGGAGAACTACCATAGCTGGCAGATGAAATGTATCAGAATCAGCCAATTACACAGGCAGCAGACCAGCCCAGCCCAGAACACTATTATAAACTATGTCAACACCTCCCCCTCTGTTTTTTCCCATAGTTTATACCACCGGTGTATACAAGCGGGGAAGTTTTAACAAACAAAACAACAAAATGATAGGGGCTGAAATAGCTATCATGCAACTTGTGGAAGAGGCTGAGGGTGGTGAAGATGTGGATGCTATCAACCAAACCACAGTGAGGAGACGGAGAATAGTGTACAGAACCAGGGTAAACTACCAAGGGCTACATGAGCTGGAGATAGTGGAGTGCTATAGGGTAGACAGGGACCTCCTACAGCAAATTGTTGAGCTGTGCCGGCCACACCTGACACACAGAACTAACAGAAAGGAATCCATCCCAGTGGATACCAAGGAATGTGTAGGCCTAAGAATACTAGCTACAGGTACCTTCCAAAGGCCAACTGTGGATATGATGGTGATCTCACAGGCATCAGCATCCAGGGTACTCCATCAGTTCCTGTATGCCATGTCAGCACATGGCAATGAGCACGTATATTTCCCCAACACCGATGAGGTGTTGGCCAGCAATATGCAACTCTTCCACCAAATAACAGAATACCCTGAGGTAGTAGATGCTATAGACTGCATGCACATATGCATCAAAGCACCACCCTGTGAGTGGGGTAGGGTCTACATCAACCAAAGAACTTCCCCTCCATCAACTGTCAGGTAGTGTGCGATGCCCAGGGCATAATAATGAATGTGTGTGCTGGCTGCCCTGGAAGCTATCACAATTCCCACATCTGGCATCTGATGCAGTTGTACCACAAATTTGCCACTGGGGACATCCCTTCTGGTCATGTAGTGAGGGATGCTGTATACGCACTGGAGCCGTGGCTAATGACACCCATCAGAAATGCACACACACCCAAACAAGAACTCCATAATGAGGCACATGCACAGACCAGAACCATGACTTGAGCATGCCTAGATACATCTGATGCAGCTTTGCAGTACTCAGCAGCTACATGTACCCAAATTGTCATCGTATGTGTCATGCTACACAATATGATCCTGTGGAAACAGCTGCAGCAGGAACAGCAAGGGGCAGGCCCTCACAGCCCCCACCATTACCAAGGCCTGCACAGAAACAGAGTGACTCGGAGGAGGAACAACCTGAGCCTGCCCCAGTAGGCAGTAGGAGGCGTGTCCAGTATACCCTGGCCTTGGCAAAGATGCAAAGCATAGCACATATACTGATGCAGGAGGGTACCAGGGAATAACACCTCTCTCTGACTCTCACATACAGTAAAAGGGATGCCAAATATGACACTACCTGTGCTCAATCATGTGTAGGGAGTGTACTATATGCATCTGACATAGGTAGCCCTCCAGCACCACCCTCAATACTGGGACACCCACAAGGTAAGTCACTCAACATACCAATTGCTGAATGGAGTAGAATGTGTTGTTACCTGCATCTATGGTATGGATGTGAGCATGCAAGGGAATTGGGCAGCTGAATGGTATGCTAGCAGATAGTAGACACTTATAGTGGCTCCATGAGATCTGTAACAAATACTTGTGTCACCATAGTAACCAGTACTACACAGGGTGACAGAACCCACTTCAGGAAATGTGGTGGGCCACATGTGTGTCAATATGACTCACACATGACAGTCAGGGAGGTTCACATACCCAACAACAGTCTCAGCCAGCAGGACAGGGGTAGACAAAGACAAACAAAGGCTGTGCTATAGCCTCTGAATGATGCTTATGGGTAACCTCCCCCCAGACCTACCCAGACAGACTACAGCAGGTCAGGCAGTAGGATGGTAATTCTGAAGGGTAGGAAGTCAGAAACTAATATGTAGGTCAATCAATGCTAATACCTGTAGTACACTGATATGTCTCTAGTCAGCATGATAGGTTAGAATGTAGAATAAAATGGAGTACATGACATACCAGTACAGTCATAGCAAATATATATAAGTATCAGGTGGACCCCCCATCCTACGTAGAAATGTAAAAACAGTCAGGTGTGCCCCCAATCCTGTGTAGAAATGTATTAACAGTCAGGTGTGCCCCCCCCCCAAAATCCTGTGTAGAAATGTAGTAACAGTCAGGTGTCCCCCCCCAATCCTGTGTAGAAATGTAGAAACAGTCATGTCTGCCCCCCCCACAATCCTATGTAGAAATGTACGAACAGTCAGGTGTGCCCCTACCCCTAACCCAGCATGGAAATGTAGTAACATTCAGGTGTGCCCCCCTCCCACAATCCTGTGTAGGAATGTAGAAACAATCAGGTATGCCCCTCTCCAATCCTGTGAAGAAATGTAGAAATAGTCAGGTGTGCACCCCCAGTCCTGTGTAGAAATGTAGAAACAGTCAGGTCTGCCCCCCCCCACAAGCCTATGTAGAAATGTAGGAACAGTCAGGTGTGCCCCTTCCCCAAGCCATCATAGAAATGTAATAACAGTCAGGTGTGCCCCCCTCCAACAATCCTGTGTAGGAATGTAGAAACAGTCAGGTGTGCTCCCCCCAACCCTACTTATAAATGTAGTAACACTCAGGTGTGCCCCCCAAAACCTATTTAGAAATGTAATAATGGTCTGGTGTGGTGTGCCCCCACCCATCTGATTTACACACGCCGTAACAGTGAGGTTTGCCCCCCCACAACCCTTTGTAGAAATGTAGTAACATGTATGTGTAGGTATAATACCAGTGGAGCACAGATGCACAGAGGTGGCCAAGGTAGCAGGATAGGTTGTAGAATCTGCACAATATGCAGGTATGTGTTTGTTAGGTTGGTGTGTGTTTCATATTGTGTGAGAGTGGTCAGTATGTATGCATGTTGAGGTAAGACCTGGTGGCCATTGCCCACTACTGCTGATGACAGGGGCAAGTCCGAACAACTGCAGTGCCAAAGACAATACCCATCAGTATAACACATGCCAGCAGTAAGCCATTGTAAATGTATGGGGGTAATACATGTCACCATCTGAAAGACTGACATGGCATGGCCATTGGGCTAGATATATAAGCAGTACACAAGGGAAAGTGCCCCAGACATACAGTATATATTGTGTCACTGTGAATCGGACACACCCTTGGAATTATACATACAGGTATGCATCACATTACCTGGTCCTGTAGTAGGGGATACCAGCACTGTCTGCCCAAACACTCACAGATCACAAATGAGGTAGGACTAATGTATTGGGAAACAGCTATTGTACCCACACATGCAAGCATAACTGGAATGCCCAATGCATATCTGTGTGTCAGATGCAAGTAGTGTCCATAGCACACATGCACCCAGCTCATGCAAACACCACCCACAGATACCTCTCTGGTTGCACCCCTGCTGTGGGGAATGGGTACAATTTGACCCCAGACCCCACCTGTATGATGATAGCGAGAAAATGCAACATGCAGTGCAGATGTCACATGCAGGTGTGTTGCTAGCTGTAGTTAGCACCCTGCCACCATCCACACCACCTGATCAAGACTGATAGAAGGTATTGGCATGAACACCTAGCACACCTACCCTGTCATCCCAGGGAAATATACTGTATGGCGGTCTGTGACTGTAGGACTTACAGAATGAAATGGCCTGCCACATCTGACCTGCATCAACACCTAATGGCCCCCAGGTCTCTGCCAAGGGCCTGCGTCTCACACTACTGCCAATGCATGTTATGTCATGGACACCCAAATAACAACACAACACACTCCACATAAGCCATATGCAAGGCCATGTGGAAAAACTACAGTAACATGTCCACAATGTCCCACTGCATGAACTGTGGGCCAACACCAACACACAGCTGTGACTGGGTGATAACCTTAGGGAAAGAATCGGAGAATGTATGCATAATATATAGATATGTGGTGTCATGCAGAGTTCTACGAGCAGCAGTGAGTGAAACAGGGACTTTAACAGATTATAAGTATTTTTTTTTTCTGCTTTCCTACTAGCGACTGTTTAGTCTCACCGAAAAGTGACTTTCTAACTATCTGAGTTCTGCAAAGTTTATTTTCTGCATTTGTCTGTATTTTTTCTGTGTTTTGCACTTTAAAAAGTTGTTTGTGCCTTGTTTAATTGTTTTAGGCTATACACTCAAGTGCGCTAGCCGTTCTAAAGCATTTACTGTATTCCTGTGCCTAATTTCTGTGGTTTAAGTAAAAAAAGAAAAAGAAAATCATTGTTTCCCACCTTTTTTGAACTAGAATAGTCCAGTTTTCAGGTATTGCTGAATTCTAGGCTGTGTCATAGTTCTTGTGTTGCCCATATCCTTACTTGGATAGGAGGAAGCTTCTTTGTTCACCAGTGAGAGTGGGGAGCTCTGAGCAGCCTATCTGTCCCTGGAAGAGTGGCCTTAGCCCAGTAACTAGTTTCTCATTGGCCATTTTGGGCCATTTCCTATCTCTTTCAAACTCCCTGCCTTAAAACCCACTTTAGCGCGATTTTGCACTTGTAACAGACTCTGCACAACTCCTCGTGGTGTCCTGCAGAGTTCTACAAGCAGCAGTGCGTGAAAGTGGGACTTTAATAGATTATAAGTATTTTTTCTGCTTTCCTACCAGCGACTGTTTAGTCTCGCCGAAAAGCGAGTTTCTAAGTATCTGAGTTCTGCAAAGTTTATTTTTCTGCATTTGTCTGCATTTTTTCTGTGTTTTGCACTTTAAAAGTTGTTTGTGCTTTGTTTAATTGTTGTAGGCTACACACTCAAGTGCGCTAGCTGATCTAAAGCATTTATTGTATTCCTGTGCCTAATTTCTGTGGTTTAAGCGAAAAAAAGAAAAATAAATATCCTTGTTTCCCACCTTTTCTTAACTAGAATAATCCAGTTTTCAGGTATTACTGAATTATAGGCTGTGTCATAGTTCCTGTGTTGCCCGTATCCTTATTTAGATAGGAGGAAGCTTCTTTGTTCACCAGTGAGAGTGGGGAGCTCTGAGCAGCCTATCTGTCCCTGGAGGAGTGGTCTCAGCCCAGTAACTAGTTGCTTATTGGCCGTTTTGGGCCATTTCTTATCTTTTTCAAACTCCCTGCCTTAAAACCCGCTTTAGCGCATTTTTGTGCAATTTTGCACATCGCGCAACACCGTTTAAGCAGTTTTAACAATTCCCGGATCCACAAAGTCTGCTCTTCAATTTTTCCCCTTAGAACTAGTCAGACTCTCAAAGTAAGCACTCAAGCTTCATTCTACAGCCCAGCACTTGCTCAAATTTCTCAGTAAGCACTAAAAAATTTAGCAGTACACCCCCTTATACTATCCAGAAGTACAAGGTTCCCTATTCGTCCATTCTGGTCAGTCAATAAACCAGTTCATTAAATTGTCCAGGCATGTCCAAAGTGCAATTTCAGGTATACTCTCCAGTCCAGCTGGTAAATCTGGGAATCTTGAGGCAATGTTACAATTGCCTTATCTATGCAGACAACCCTCTCCTTCTTCCAACAAACTCAAATATTTGTGAGAGATGCAACTATGCAGCCAAACCGGAGGCTGAGCTCTCTCAACTCTAGACTGGCACAGTCAGTCAGGAGGAGAAGGAAACCACCAGCATCACACAACCAGTTTCACATAGACCAAACGTATCAGCTAACAAGACACATAAACTCACAAAAACATACTCTGAGGCTCTAAATAAAAATCTACCAAAGCAGCAGAGACCTCCAAAGCAGACATCCAAGTAACCAACCGCTACCCCACAACAACTTACACATATCACATACTTCACGAAGTCAGTGTGCCATACAGTCGCAGCCCCTAAGGCTAAATAACACAACTAATACAGTCGTAATTGGAGACTCTATTGTTAGGCACACTGATGTCCCACTCACCAGACTGAACAAGGAGAGGGTCACTGTAAGCTGCTTGTCAGGAGCCAGGATCTGCCACATAACACAGGCACTTAGGTCACTCCACAGCAGGTACAAACATGACTATAAATCCAGCCCTGTGCATACAAAAAATGTTTCTGAAGCACTTGCACTACACAAGACACTAACACACATTACACAAACACCAACATTCACATGCACAAAACTAACTCTAACCCTATCCCAGAACATCTGACACAAAACACACTCTCACACACACACACACACACACACACACACACACACACACACACACACACACACACACACACACACACACTCACAAACACACTGATACCAAAACTTTGGGTGTATCTAAAGGTTTCAGCATTAACACAAGCAGCTACTTACTAAAACCAAAAGCACTTCCAAAACAATACATTCACATTGAGCAATCCAGATTTTGTTAAATCTGATGTTTATACCTCTCAACTGTACAGATTTTCACAAAATGTCCAGATTTTTTCCTGTTATTTTTTGGTCTGTTCCTCAAAGAAATCTGTTTTTTTTCTGGCAAATCATTGAGGATCGAAGTCCATAAATAATAATAAATAATGACGTACATTTGAGTTTCAGAATTTATATCCTTCAGAAAATACATAATAATGCAAAATCTGTCATTCTAGCAACTTTCTAATTTTATAGGAGCAATATTTAAAATCTGTCCCTTATTTTGGGCCTTTATCACACCATTTTTTCTGGCTTTGTCCATATTTCTTGTGCTGAGAGGTTGAGAGCTCTGCTGGTGTTTGTTAAAGCATGTTTAAGAAAAAAAAAAAGTTTACTCAAGAGTTTTTTTTTTGTTAGTATCTTATTCAGGGAGAGGATAATTGCATGCCACAGTTTTTCTCAACAAGTGGGGGTTCCAACAAAATATTTTAGTGTTAATAGCAAACAAATAACGGTATAATGTGTGTGCGTGTGTTTTCTGTGTTTGTGTGTGTGTGTGTGCGTGTGTGTGTGTGTGTGTGTGTGTGTGTGTGTGTGTGTGTGTGTACTCATCCCCTCTATACAAATTACCCCATTTGCAGGAGAAATCCATGCAAATGAGGTCAACTTGCAATCCAGGAAGCTGGAAACCGGCCATGCAGGATTAGCGTAATCTGCAGAAATGTACTTCACCAGTAAAGGAGTACATTTTTTCAAATTACAAAACGGAACCATGACAGCTCCAAATAAAAGGTGGATATTGTTTAGAAAGCATGTCAATGGCTAAGTATAAGGCTACTGGCATGGAAAACAGTTGAAAAAAAATCAGCTTTTATTCTTTGTAGTCGATCTTGGCTGTTTAAGTGTAGTGCAGTGGTGCGCAAATAGGATTGGGGGAAAATATGAAAATAAACCTAAAATAAGCATTCTAACTAAAATCACTGTTCTGCCATTATAGTCAATAGCAGGCAGAAGACAACATAGCCAGTGAATAGTGGTTGCTAAGAGGGGAGGCTCAGAGTGAGACATGTAACTATGCATTAGCAGGCAATCCTATGAAAATGAGGGGAATGATAGTGAATCCCAGATTTCCCAAGCATGCTAGTCAGCTCCCAACAGTGTAAGAGCAGGAATAGCTTGGTGCAAGCCTAGGAATTAGCTGACATGCTAGTCAGCTCCCAAGAGTGTAACAGCAGGAATAGCTTGATGCATTATTATAAACTATGTCAACACTTTTCCCTCTGTTTTTTCCCATACTTTATACCACCGGTGTATACAAGCGGGGAAGTTTTAACAAACAAAACAACAAAATGATAGGGGCTGCAATAGCTATCATACAACTTGTGGAAGAGGCTGAGGGTGGTGAAGATGTGAATGCTGTCAACCAGCCCACTGTGAGGAGATGGAAAAGAGTGTACAGACCCAGGGTAAGCTACCAGGGGCTACATGAGCTGGAGATAGTGGAGTGCTATAGGGTAGACAGGGACCTCCTACAGCAAATTGTTGAGCTGTGCCAGCCACACCTGACACACAGAACTAACAGAACGGAATCCATCCCAGTGGATACCAAGGAATGTGTAGGCCTAAGAATACTAGCTACAGGTACCTTCCAAAGGCCTACTGTGGATATGATGGTGATATCACAGGCATGAGCATCCAGGGTACTCCACCAGTTCCTGGATGCCATGTCAGCACATGCCAATGAGCACGTATATTTCCCCAACACCCATGAAGTGTTGGCCAGCAATATGCAACTGTTCCACCAAATAACAGAATACCCTGAGGTAGTAGATGCTATAGACTGCATGCACATATGCATCAAAGCACCACCTGGTGAGTGGGGTAGGGTCTACATCAACCACAAGAACTTCCCCTCCATCAACTGCCAGGTGGTGTGCGATGCCCAGGGCATAATAATGAATGTGTGTGCTGGCTGCCCTGGAAGCTATCACAATTCCCACATCTGGCACCTGATGCAGTTGTACCACACATTTGCCACTGGGGACATCCCTTACGGTCATGTAGTGAGGAATGCTGGATACGCACTGGAGACGTGGCTGATGACACCCATCAAAAATGCACACACACCCGAGCAAGAACTCCATAATGAGGCACATGCACAGACCCGAACCATGACTTGAGCATGCCTAGATAAATCTGGTGGAGCCTTGCAGTACTCAGCAGCTACATGTACCCAAATTGTCATCGTATGTGCCATGCTACACAATATGATCCTGCGGAAACAGCTGCAGCAGGAACAGCAAGGGGCAGGCCCTCACAGCCCCCACCATTGCCAAGGCCTGCACAAACACAGAGTGATTCGGAGGAGGAACAACCTGAGCCTGCCCCAGTAGGCAGTAGGAGGCGCGTCCAGTATACCCTGGCCTTGGCAAAGATGCAAGGCATAGCACATATACTGATGCAGGAGGGTCCCAGGGAATAATACCTCTTTGACTCTCACATACAGTAAAAGGGATGCCAAACATGACACTACCTGTGCTCAGTCATGTGTAGGGAGTGTACTATGTGCACCTGACATAGGTAGCCCTCCAGCACCACCCTCAATACTGGGACACCCACAAGGTAAGTCACTCAACTTACCAATTGCCGAATGGAGTAGAATGTGTTGTTACCTGCATCTATGATATGGATGTGAGCATGCAAGGGAATCGGGCGGCTGAATGGTATGCTAGCAGATAGTAGACACTTATAGCGGCTCCATGAGATCTGTAACAAATACTTGTGTCACCATAGTAGCCAGTACTACACAGGTGACAAAACCCACTTCAGGAAATGTGCTGGGCCACATGTGTGTCAATATGACTCACACATGACAGTCAGGGAGGTTCACATACCCAACAACAGTCTCAGCCAGCAGGAGAGGTGTAGACAAAGACAAACAAAGGCTGTGCTATAGTCTCTGAATGATGCCTATGGGTAACCTCCCCCAGGCCTACACAGACAGACTACAGCAGGTCAGGCAGTAGGATGTTAATTTAGAAGGGTACGAAGTCAGAAACTAATATGTAGGTCAATCAAAGCTAATGCCTGTAGTACACTGATATGTCTCTAGTCAGCATGATAGGTTAGAATGTAGAATGAAATGGAGTTCCTGACATACCAGTACAGTCATAGCAAATATAGATATAAATGTCAGATGTACCCCCCCCCCCATCCTACGTAGAAATGTAAAAACAGTCAGGTGTGCCCCCAATCCTGTGTAGAAATGTAGTAACAATCAGGTGTACCCCCACAATCCTGTGTAGAAATGTAGTAACAGTCAGGTGTTCCCCCAGTCCTGTTTAGAAATGTTGAAACAGTCAGGTATGCCCCCCTAATCCTGTGACAAAATGTAGAAATAGTCATGTGTGCCCCCCCCCCCAATCCTGTGTAGAAATGTAGAAACAATCAGGTCTGCCCCCTCACAATCCTATGTAGAAATGTAGGAACAGTCAGGTGTGCCCCTACCCCTAACCCAGCATAGAAATGTAGTAACAGTCAGGTGTGCCCCCTCCCACAATCCTGTGTAGGAATGTAGAAACAATCAGGTATGCCCCTCTCCAATCCTGTGAAGAAATGTAGAAATAGTCAGGTGTGCACCCCCAGTCCTGTGTAAAAATGTAGAAACAGTCAGGTCTGTCCCCCCACAAGCCTATGTAGAAATGTAGGAACAGTCAGGTGTGCCCCTTCCCGAATCCGTCATAGAAATGTAGTAACAGTCAGGTGTGCTCCCCACCCACAATCCTGTGTAGGAATGTAGAAACAGTCAGGTGTGCTCCCCCCAACCCTACTTATAAAGTAGTAACAGTCAGGTGTGCCCCCCAAAACCTATTTAAAAATATAATAATGGTCTGGTGTGGTGTGCCCCCACCCATCTGATTTACACACGCTGTGACAGTGAGCTTTGCCCCCCCACAACCCTTTGTAGAAATGTAGTAACATGTATGTGTAGGTATAATATCATTAAAGCACATATGCACAGAGGTGGACAAGGTAGCAGGATAGGTTGTAGAATCTGCACAATATGCAGGTATGTGTTTGTTAGGTTGGTGTGTGTTTCATATTGTGTAAGAGTGGTCAGTATGTATGCATGTTGAGGTAAGACTTGGTGGCCATTGCCCACTACTGCTGATGACAGGGGCAAGTCTGCACAACTGCAGTGCCAAAGACAATACCCATCAATATAACATATGCTAGCAGTAAGCCATTGTAAATGTATGGGGGTAATACGTGTCACCATCTGAAAGACTGACATGGCATGGCCATTGGGCTAGATATATAAGTAGTACACAAGGGAAAGTACCCCAAACATACAGTATATATTGTGTCACTGTGAAATGGACACACACTTGGAATTATACATACAGGTATGCATCACATTACCTGGTCCTGTAGTAGGGGATACCAGTGTTGTCTGACCAAACACTCACAGGTCACAAATGAGGTAGGACTAATGTATTGGGAAACAGCTGATGTACCCACACATGCAAGCATAACCAGAATGCCCACTACATATCTGTGTGTCAGATGCAAGTAGTATCCATAGCACACATGCACCCAGGTCATGAAAACACCACCCACAGATACCTCTCTGGTTGCACCCCTGCTATGGGGAATGGGTACAATTTGACCCCAGACCCCACCTGTATGGCAATAGCGAGAAAATGCAACATGCAGTGCAGGTGTCCCATGCAGGTGTGTTGCTAGCTGTAGGTAGCACCCTGCCAGCATCCACACCTCCTGATCAAGACTGATAGAAGGTATTGGCATGAACACCTAGCACACCTACCCTGTCATCCCAGGGGAATATACTGTATGGCGGTCTGTGACTGTAGGACTGACAGAATGAAACGGCCTGTCACATCTGACCCGCATCAACACCTAATGGCCCACAGGTCTCTGCTAAGGGCCTGTGTCTCACACTACTGCCAATGCATGTTATGTCATGGTCACCCAAATAACAACACAACACACTCCACATAAGTCATATGCAAGGCCATGTGGACAAACTACAGTAACATGTCCACAATGTCCCACTGCATGAACTGTGGGCCAACACCAACACACAGCTGTGACTGGGTGATAACCTTAGGGAAAGTATCGGAGAATGTATGCATAATGTAAGGAAGAGGACAGAATAACAGAGGGGGGTGGGGGCGTGGGCAGCATGGAATGTTAAAGGTCTGACACAAAGCTGTGTGCACACACTATCCCTGGCTGTAATCACATAAATGGGTGGCTACATACCTGCCCGTACACCACAATAGGGGTAATGTCCTGACTCATGGCCCCTGCCTCTGGGTAACCTGTGCGAATCTGTACAGCTGTGAGGTATTGCCATAGCAATATAAGGCCATACTTTCATGTTGAAGGATGTACAAGTATGGGATCCTCTGCCAACACTGGACCAAGGTGCTGAACCAGATAGACAGACCCAGCAGCAAGTGTCTGCAGCTCCCACTCCAGGAATGCTTAATCTGACATAAATATGTAGGCGTCTGCCCAAAATACCGCACACAGCTGCAGTCACCCTGTCCCCCAAGACATCACTGTGAGCAGAAATGTCCATCTGACAGTACATGAGGACAGAAAACATCACAGTGTATAACAGTACGCATGTCTGAATATCTCTGCTAACAGCAGTACCATGTAGCTGAAGCAGCACAGACACAATAACCTACAGTACACACTATCCCCTGCACACTTTGTCCCCATATTGCCAAATGATCGATGGATACCCTGCAGAAACAGTTTGCTACCTTGCAGGTGTACAATACAATGGTCTACACTGGAGTGCAAACTACCTGGAATCGATCCACACATTCAATACAGAAGGGCATACTGGGCATGCTCACACACTTGTAGAAATGAAAGCAATGTCTGCAAACAACACTGGACCAGACATATCTGGCAGTTGCAGATGTTAGTGCAGACACTCCTCGGTATGCACCATTCGTGCTTTGCATGCACACTGGATAGGAATACAGACAAATATCCAAGGATAACACACTATAATAAGCCAAAAGTAGACATACATAGATGTGTGGAAGACAGTGACTGTGACAAGGAGCCATCCATTATGAGGCCTGTCCCAACCCAGCATACAGCCAAATGGCTACAACCCCATGAGGTTCAATATCACTCACTGTAGATATTAGCCACCAGTAAATGTCAGCATTACAGACTATGTGGTGCAAGTGCTAGCTGTGCAACATGACTGTACAAGGAAGTAGTCATTTAGGAGCTGCACACATGTACCTGTGGAAT
Source organism: Protopterus annectens (assembly GCF_019279795.1). NCBI lineage: Eukaryota > Metazoa > Chordata > Ceratodontiformes > Protopteridae > Protopterus > Protopterus annectens. The sequence continues at coordinate 44,483,172 of NC_056736.1, forward strand.
ATAATGCTGCGTGTGCCCGCATGTGGTGTGCCAACCTCTAGATGAATGAGTTATGGCCCATGCACACACACTGCCCTCCCCATAACCCTACTATGACAAACCTGCTGTCATCCACTTTGAAATACACCTTTGGGAAGTTGTAGACCAGTAATCTCCATGGTGCTTCCTATAATTGCATATTGTTGTAGTGTTATAAACTAGTTAGACAGAAGTTCTAATCCCAAACATGGCAACTGTGTGTGTTTCTGTCTATATAGAGAACAATGCTTTTTATGCTAGTCAAATGCACTAAGAATCAAATGCCCTACTTTAGCAAGGCTGATGATGTCATCCACTGTGGAATACACCTTTGGGAAAGTTGTAGCCCTGTAGTTAGGTAGGACTTCTTATCCCAGACGTGGCAAGTGTGTGTGTGTGTGTGTGTGTGTGTGTGTGTGTGTGTGTGTGTGTGTGTGTGTGTGTGTGTGTGTGTGTGTGCATGCGCGTGTGTGTGTGTGTGAGCGTGTGTGTGTCTGTGTTTGTGTGTGTGTGTGTCTGTGTGTGTCTGTGTGTGTGTGGTTGTCTGTGTGTGTTTGTGTGTGTGCATGCGTGTGCATGTGTGTGTGTGTGTGTGTGTGTGTGTGTGTGTGTGTGTGAATGCTTTTTGGGCTAGTCACACTCATTACAATTCAAATACCCTACTTTGGCAATCCTGCTGATGTTATTTACTGTGAAATACACCTTTGGGGAAGGAGTATTCCAGTTATCCCTGTGGTGTGTTCTATAACAGCTTAATGCTGTAGTGTGATATAGAACTCTGGAAGGGGTTCTATTCCCACACATGGCAGTTGTGGATGTTTTGTATGTGGGCAATCCTGGTGATGTCATTCACTGCGAAATACACCTTTGGGGAAGGACTACTCCAGTTATCCCCATGGTGCATCCTATAATAGCGTCATGATGTAGTGTGATATAAAACTCTGGTAGGGGTTCTATTCCAACACATGGCAGTTGTGGATGTTTTGTGTGTGCTTCTATCTCTGTGTAGGGAGCAATGCATTTTAGGCTAGTAACACTCATTACAATTCACATACTCTACTTTGGCAATCCTGCTGATGTCATTCACTGTGAAATATGCCTTTGGGGAAGGTGTACTCCAGTAATCTCCACAGTGCATCCTATAACTGCTTAGTGCTGTATTGTAATAAACTAATTAGGTAGGGGTTCTAATCCCAAACATGACAGGTGTGTGTGTGAATCTATTTGTGTGTGTGTGAGTGTGTTTGTGTGTGTCTGTGTTTGTAATTCGTATCCCGTGAGTGTGTAACAACTGAACTCAATGTGTAGTGGGTTTTGCATATTTCTTATATGGTGGCCCTAGTTTATATCACAATGTGCACCGTACAGGGATAACAGATGTGAAATAGTCAAGAGACTGGGGTGCAAATCCATACCCCTACAAGTGACACCAAGGCCAGGCAAACAAAGTCAGCAACCCTAGTATTAACCAGAAAACACTCTCAACCCATGTCTCATACACACACACACACACACACACACACACACACACACACACACACACACACACACACACACACACACACACACACACACACACACACTTGCCTAGGCAACAGTTGCTATGTTGGTAGTACCCTGCATATTGCCCACTGATAGTAACCATGGTGTGATTGCAGTGGACTACATAGGGCATGGCACCCCATCCATCAGTCCAATAGGCACATACATGCCAACAGTGCACCTTCCCCATGTTCCCCATTGGACACCTGCAACACCTGTGGTGCAATTAAATGTGTCCCACAAAGGACATATCATGCCTGAAAAACATGCCCTGTCTGAACAGATGCCATGGACATGAGGGAATACTGGTATCATGCTATCTATATAGGTGCAGGGTCAATCTGCCATCTATTAACACTTCCCGCCACATGAGGCCAGGACTGGCACCTCTGATGATAATCTATGTACACAACATGGGCCAGACACCCCAGATACAATTCCACATGTCACTGTACATGCATGTGGGAGGTGTGCACATCCCAGACACCGTCCATGTCATGGGCTAAGGAACACATACATGGCAAGCAATGCACGGCATTGGCCACATGCAATAGTCATCCAGGTGACTGGATGGTAAATACAATACCCACCTGTGTGGGCAAATCCAGACACTACACCCCTGAGCCACAATGCAGACTATTGTCATGTGGCCTGATGCTAAGGTATACCCATCACCTATCCTTGTATAGCCATTTATCACAGTCGACCACTGCACACCCATGAATCAATGCACCCATGCATGTCAGTACTGTCACCCTATGTCTGTGTGGGTGTTGTATGATGCACATGACCACATTCACACTCACTACAATCCCCACTGGCATACTGAAGCATGCTGTCTGATGTCAGACACCTCCACAAACCCTTTGCCATATAACCTCCGTATGACCCCTGTGGTGCATGTAATACCTGCACAGTAATGTGCTATGGCAATCTCACTAGTGCTGAGTTGTATTCCTGGCCCTGCCAAGTGTGTCAATGTGTGTGTGTCCCTGTGAGAGTGTAGCTGTGTTGACACTGGCATCTGTTCATGTGGACAGGCACATGCACTACACCTACCGTATAGCTACCATATCCCTGTTGCAGATGTCACTCACCATCATATATACATTTTGAGGGGTTCTCACCATGTAAGCTATGTGGTGTATCCAATAACTGCATACACATGTGATAGTATTACATAATAATCAGAGGTTTGATACCGTGTACTGGTAGGTATGTGACACAAACATGCTTAAGTTTTACTCTCTCATTCCTCTCTGACTTTTCTTTGCCTCTGACTGCCTCTCTCACTCCCTCTCTGGTGGATGTGGAGACTTACACCTGCTTTGCTTAGGCAGCAGCATGTGAATTTTAAGTGATGCTCATGATCAGCTGATGGCCTTTGCATGGATTGCAGCCCTACTCTAGCTGATTGCATGTGGAACAGCTGCAGTAACATTCGCATAGCCAATTGCATGGAAACACACTCCAATATCTAGGAACATCATGCTGTTGTTGGACCTTTCAATTCACTGTGAGCAGTAACTTGATCTGTTGTTTGGCAAACAGCATCTCAGATGGATTGGGATTTACCTCTAACAACATACACTGTGGAAACAGGGCAACACAGAGGAGGGGGATGTGCCTGACCTGACTACAGACTGTAAGTGCTGCTATACTGCATTTGGAGTAATGTTGGTTTAAAAGGGTGTGTGTGGATATTGCTGTCCCACATGTTTTAATACTTGCCATGTCAATGCTATGTTTATGAGGAAACACCCATCTGTAGGGTCATCTGCAGACTGGGCAGTGTGTGATGTCTTTTGTTTCATGTGTTACCCGCAGAGCACCTATCTGTGAACTGCAGAGGGTAGTGTGAGGATTGCAGTCTGTAGATGGTTACAGCCGGTGAGAGTTACTGACTTCATATCCTTCATAGGACATATGCTGCAGCAAACCCTGTTACAACAGAAAATGTATGAGGTTATCACAGCAACATGTCAATATAGGCCCTCTGTATGTGCCTCCAGCCACAACTCTGTCAACCTTTGTACATATGTCATGCAGTAAGAGGTGCATATGTGCTGTACACCATAATTAGTGACATCTTATCTGATAACAAGCCAGTAAGATATCACACTGCTACACATGTTATGTATAGTAGGGGTTATATTTTATGACATAACCTGGGCATTCTGTTGTTGTGTGTACAGTACTGAGGTCTGTGTACTTATGGTGAATGTTGACAGTGTGTGTATTGTTAATATGCACTTTGGCCTGTGTACAGACTGTAAACTAAGCAGGAAAAAGAAAACAAACAATGTAATCCAAAAAGACACCACGTTGGACACAAGTTTAGTATAGTAAGCGCTTTTGTTTATACTGTAATGGATAAACTTCTTCAGACAAAAAACACAGGAAAAAGACACTTCTTATAAAACAGCATTACATGACATCACATCCTGCCTTTTAATTTAAAGGCAGGATGTGATGTCATGTAATGCTGTTTTATAAGAAGTGCCTTTTTCCTGTGTTTTTTGTCTGAAAGTTATCTATGCAGTATAAACAGCACTATACTAAACTTGTGTCCAATGTGGTGTCTTTTTGGATAACTTCCTGTGTACAGACTGTGGTAGATGTCATTGTTCTTTGTCCTGTTCTATCTCTTACATGCTGCTCCACTGTATGTTACCCAATCTGCTTAAATGATTAGAGGGCCATACACACACATGCCCCATACCACAGACAGCCATCAGACCACACTGTGTAGTGGCCCAGTATATGTAGGGTAAGTGTGTTAGTGGCAAATATGAGGATGGTGTTGAACATATAGTCCATATACTGTAATATTACGCTAGCTTACCATATGAGGCTGTGGCTGTGTTCACATTGTGATTATGCACTTTCATACGTGTATTATACTCTGTGTTATGACATGCCTGTAGAGCCTACTATATATGCTGGTACATGTGCATTCCCCATAGGAAATGTAGGTCAGTGTTGAGCCAGTCAGCTGTAGCCTGCACAGTGCTTTGTTACATGCCTAGCAGCATAGTGTACTTACCCAGTGAGATGTCATGTCCAGATACTAGCCCGATGTACAGCTGCCGGGCCACCATAACAGTCATGTATGTCAGACAGAGCAGTGGGATGCTGTACAGATGTATGTCAATATATAGTGGGTTGTACATGGCCACGGCACCTCTGTACCAGCGGTTATTATGTGTCAGGACAGACAGTGGTGTGTGAATGCATAACCTATGGGGGCAAATGTATATCAGTAGTTACGTGTTATACCCATCCACATGGCTGTTAACATCAACAGTGTCAGGCTTGGTCCACATGTCTTGCACTAAGGTGTTATGTGTGTACCTCTGGACTGTCCAGAGTGTGTCAGACTGTCCACATATATTGGCCAATATCTCTGCTGTAGTCCACAGTAGAATTACGTGCTAGCAGTGGTACTGTACTATGGTGTCCTCAGGATATCTGTCAGTAGCCAATGGAGCACATGTTAAAAGCAGATGTAACCTCCCACACACACCATGTCTGTGAAGACAATCCCTATTACTGTACAAATAGTCTACAAATATGCCTGCTATACATACCTGACATCCCCTTGCACTATGACGTTGGGACTATAGGGGCTGAGGTAAGGCTACACTCCATGTTTAGGACATATGGTGAAAATATATATATATATATATATATATATATATATATATATATATATATATATAATTATCCAGATATCTATATAGATATATACATTTATACATATCGACATACATAGATGGATATGTATATGTACATCTATATATCTATATATATATATATATATATATATATATATATATGTAAACACTTAGATATATACATATACAGAGCAATATATGTCTACACATATACAGATAGAGATACATATGCACACATACGTATGGATATCTACATAGATATTGGCAGTAGTAGGTATATCAGAATAGATATGCATGCACATAAAGTTATACATGGAGTACTGTTAACATCTTGTACCCATGTCATGTCAGGTCCTGGTTATGGGATCTGCAACAGTTGGTAGTGTATTGCAGGGCAGACGTGTTTGGCTGTGGGGGGAATACCTATTTGGACAAGACATATGATGTTTGTGGCCTCTCATCCCCATTAACAGTGCATGTGGACATATATGTTTTTGTTATGTTTCCATTTTTATCTACAGATGTATGTCCGTATATACACCTATACCGATATATATATATATATATATATATATATATATATATATATATATATATATATATATTTATATATATATATATATATATATATATATATATATATATATGTAAACTGCTGTATGTATATATATATATATATATATATATATATATATATATATATATATATTTATATGTACAGAAATATAGATGTAGGCATATATATCTATAGATGTATACATATGTATGTATATATGTTTATATATATATATATATATATATATATAGATAGATAGATAGATATATAGATATATATATATATATATATATATATATATATATATATATACATATATAGATATGTGGTGTCATGCAGAGTTCTACAAGCAGCAGTGAATGAAACAGGGACTTTAACAGATTATAAGTATTTTTTTTCTGCTTTCCTACCAGCGACTGTTTAGTCTCGCTGACTGCATGACTAGTCTGGACTATTCTAATTCAGAAAAGGCAGGAAACAAGGATATATATTTTTCTTTTTTTCACTTAAACCACAGAAATTAGGCGCAGGAATACAATAAATGCTTTAGATCGGCTAGCGCACTTGAGTGTGTAGCCTACAACAATTAGACAAGGCACAAACACTTTTAAATATACATTTGTCTGCATTTTCTCTGTGTTTTGCACTTTAAAAGTTGTTTGTGCCTTGTTTAATTGTTGTAGGCTACACACTCAAGTGTGCTAGCCAATCTAAAGAATTTATTGTATTCCTGTGCCTAATTTCTGTGGCTTAAGTGAATAAAAGAAAAAAAATCCTTGCTTGCCGCCTTTTCTGAACTAGAATAGTCCAGTTTTCAGGTATTGCTGAATTCCAGGTTGTGTCATAGTTCCTGTGTTGCCCATATCCTTACTTGGATAGGAGGAAGCTTCTTTGTTCACCAGTGAGAGTGGGGAGCTCTGAGCAGCCTATCTTTCCTGGAGGAGTGGTCTCAGCCCAGTAACTAGTTGCTTATTGGCCGTTTTGGACCATTTCCTATCTCTTTCAAACTCCCTGCCTTAAAACCCGCTTTAGGGTGGTTTTGCGCTTGTACCAGACTCAGCACAGCTTCTCGTGGTGTCCTGCAGAGTTCTACAAGCAGCAGTGAGCAAAAGAGGGACTTTAACACATTATAAGTATCTTTTTTCTGCTTTCCTACCTGCGACTGTTTAGTCTAGCCGAAAAGCGAGTTTCTAACTATCTGAATTCTGCAACGTTTGTTTTTCTGCATTTGTCTACATTTTTTCTGTGTTTTTTACTTTAAAAGTTGTTTGTGCCTTGTTTTACTGTTGTAGGCTACACACTCAAGTGCGCTAGCCAATCTAAAGCATTTATTGTATTCCTGTGCCTAATTTCTGTGGTTTAAGTGAAAAAAAGAAAAAATATATCCTTGTTTCCTGCCTTTTCTGAACTAGAATAGTTCAGTTTTCAGGTTTTTCTGAATTCCAGGCTGTGTCATAGTTCCTGTGTTGCCCATATCCTTATTTGGATAGGAGGAAGCTTCTTTGTTCACCAGTGAGACTGGGGAGCTCTGAGCAGCCTATCTGTCCCTGGAGGAGTGGTCTCAGCCCAGTAACTAGTTGCTTATTGGCCGTTTTGGGCCATTTCCTATCTCTTTCAAACCCCCTGCCTTAAAACCCGCTTTAGTGCGGTTTTGTGCGATTTTGCACATCGCGCAACACCGTTTAAGCAGTTTTTAACAATTCCCAGATCCACAAAGTCTGCTCTTCAATTTTTCCCTTAGAACTAGTCAAACTCTCAAAGTAAGCACTCAAGCTTCATTCTACAGCCCAGCACTTGCTCAAATTTCTCAGTAAGCACTAAAAAATTTAGCAGTACACCCCCTTATACTATCCAGAAGTACAAGGTTCCCTATTCGTCCATTCCGGTCAGTCAATAAACCAGTTCTTTAAACTATCCAGGCATGTCCAAAGTGCAATTTCAGCTATACTCTCCAGTCCAGCTTGGAAATCTGGGAATCTTGAGGCAATGTTACCATTGCCTTATCTACGCAGACAACTCTCTCCTTCTTCCAACAAACTCAAATATTTGTGAGAGATGCAACTATGCAGCCAAACTGGAGGCTGAGCTCTCTCAACTCAAGACTGACACAGTCAGTCAGGAGGAGAAGGAAACCACCAGCATCACACAACCAGTCTCACATAGACCAAACGCACCAGCTAACAAGACACATAAACTCACAAAAACATACTCGGAGGCTCTAAATAAAAATCTACCAAAGCAGCAGAGACCTACAAAGCAGACATCCAGGCAACCGCTACCCCACAACAACTTACACATATCACATACTTCACGAAGTCAGTGTGCCACACAGTCGCAGCCCCTAAGGCTAAATAACACACCTAATGCACTAGTAACTGGAGACTCTATTGTTAGGCACACTGATGTCCCACTCACCAGACTGAACAAGGAGAGGGTCAGTGTAAGCTGCTTGTCGGGAGCCAGGATCTGCCACATAACACAGGCACAGGCACTCAGGTCACTCCACAGCAGGTACAAATATGACTTTGTCATTGTCCATGTTGGTGTGAATGACTTGAGATGTACCTCCCTGGACTACATGAAAAGAGCCATAGAGGAGCTCTCTGATCATGTAGCCCAGGCCGGTATGACCCTGACCCTGAGTAGCATATTGCCCTCACCAAGAATGATGCCGCAGTATAAAGACAAAATGATCAATTTTAACAATTAGCTAAGCTATTGGTGTCATCCAAAGGGGATCCATTGTCTGTCAGCCTGGAATGACATGCTAGACAAGCCACGTTGCTTCGCCAGGAACGGCTTGCACCTGTCACCCTTAGGCTTTCGAATACTGGCTAAGTCTCTTGCCACCCCCATAGTGTCATTTTTAGGCAAGGCTCAAAAGACAAACCCACCTCCACAGACAATGCCAGAAACAAAAAACTAAGGGTAATGCTACTCATCTCCAGAAGTCTAAACCTCAAGATGCAAGCACTCGAGGCACTCCTCGGTATGAAGAAAATCGATATCTGTGCAGTAACATAAAATAGAAGTTATGTCCTTACCATAACGTTCCATGTGGAGTGTTCATCTTGCCTTTGTTCTTACACCTGGGTTCGGAGCCGATACTCGGCTCCGTGTCGGCCGCTTGGCAAAGCTCTGCATCGAGAAGAAGCTCGAGACCAACCTAACTCCCACAATCCCCCTCTGCCATTACCTCAGATCTAGTTTGCAAGCAAACCAGCAGAGAACAGAAGAGAGCATAACACATTCATGCCAAACAAGAATAAACCTATTTACATAGCATAACAACTGCTCAAGGCAGAAGCAGGAGAAAACAAACCAGGCATCTAAACTGGACGTTCTTCCTGAGGGTGTGAATGTAAGAACAAAGGCGAGATGAACACTCCACATGGAACGTTATGGTAAGGACATAACTTCTATATGTGAGAGTGTTCAATCTCGCCATTTGTTCTTACACCTGGGTAGCGTCCCTAGCTCCATGTTCCTGAGGAACTCAGGGGAGAACGTTCCTGAGCACAGTGGAACCAAAGGTTGCCCTGTCCCTAGAAATCCTGTCTACTTTGTAATGAGAAATGAAGGTATGTGGTTTAGACCAAGTGGCAGCCGCTGAAATAGTGTCTAGCGGCAGGCGAGCTGCATGAGCCAGGGATGTAGATACTGATCTTGTAGAGTGCCCTTTGGGCTTGACAGGTAAAGTTTGCTCAGAGGCAGTATAAACAAAAATAATACAATCAGAAAGCCATTTGGACAGGGTTCGTTTTGTAACTGCCATACCTTTCTTGCTGTCTGAGAAGGCTACAAAGAGCTGGTCTGTCTTTCTGGGATCCTTTGTTCTGTCCAAGTAAAATCTTAGTTGTCTATGAACATCTAACTTGTGTAACATATATTCCAACTTATTGGAGTGGTTCTTGAAAAAGGTGGGTAGTTCAATGGACTGATTAATATTATTAACGGAGCAAACTTTGGGAAGAAAGGATGGATTAGTACGAAGAGATACTCTGTCAGGGTGAAAAATCAAATAAGGATGTTTAACTGAAAGAGCTTGAAGCTCTGATACCCGCCTGGCCGATGTGATAGCTACCAGAAAAAGGGTCTTCCATGACAAAAACTTCAAAGGACAGGAAGAGGCTGGTTCAAAAGGTGGTAGCATCAGCTGTGACAAAAGAAGGTTCAAGTTCCAAGGTGAAGTAGGACTTCTAACTGGTGGTCTAATATGGAAAGATCCTTTTAGAAAGGCCTTACAAAGTCTGTGAGCCATAATAGGAGACCCACTTTCTCCCACATGAAAATTTGATATGGCAGCTAATTGCACTCTCAAAGTGGCAGGAGAAGCCCCTTGGTGGAACAATTTGGTTAAAAACTCCAAGACCTTATTCAGAGGAGCTATTAAGGGATCCAATTGTTGTGTAGTTGCCCAGTGCACAAAATGCTTCCATTTACTAGTGTAAATCTTTGTAGTGGAAGCTTTATGAGAAGCCACCAGGATATTTTGAACTGCAGGAGATAGAAGATCAGACCTGGCTAAGAAGGGAAGCGGAGCAGCCAAGCTGCTAGTCTGAGGGAGAGAAGCGATGGGTGGAGAGCCCCTGACGAGTGGGTCAGTAGATCCGGCTCTGGGTCCAGGATCCAGGGTTCCCTCATTTGGTGTGCTAGAAGAAAGGGAAACCATATTTGATGAGGCCAGAATGGGGCAATGAGGATAATTGTCCTTTGCAGGTTGCTGGCTTTCTGTAGAAATTTTGAAATCAGGGGAACAGGAGGAAAAGCGTACAGGAGACCCGGGGGCCAATCGTGAACCAGAGCGTCCCTTGGGACTTCCCCTGGAGGGGGGTAATAGGGCAAAATAGCTTCTGCATTTGGCGTTCATTGGAGACGCAAACAGATCGCAGGAAGGCTGGTCCCACTTGCAAAAAATTTCCTTCGCAACTGACTGTTTGAGGGACCACTCGTGAGGTAACAGGATGGCTCTGCTCAACCTGTCCGCTATGACGTTGGATAACCCCGGGATGTGCGTTGCTATCAGAAAGCGACCCGTGGACTCCACCCATTGCCAGAGTCTCATGGCCTCTCTGCATAGTTGGTAAGACTTGGTTCCCCCTTGCTTGTTTATGTACCAGACTACAGACATGTTGTCCGTCTGGACTGCAATTGTCCCTAGAGGAAGAAGGGGAGCAAAGTGTTGCAACACTAGAAACACTGCCCTCAACTCTAGAACATTGATGTGCAGATTGCATTCCAAATTGGTCCATTCGCCTTGGACTGTCTGTCCCTGAAAGATGCCCCCCACCCTATCAGGGAAGCATCCGTGGTCACTGTTGCTGTCGGAGTGGGCAGCACAAATGGTCTTCCGTTGGAGAGATTGCAAGTCCGGAGCCAACAAGCCAGGTGTGATTTGCATATGTTTGTGATGTGGATTTCGTATGTCAGGGGTAACTTTTGGAACGACCATTGTGCAAACAGTAGCCATTGAAGAACTCTTGTGTGCAGTCTTCCCAAGGGTATCACAATGAGAGAAGCTGCCATGAGACCCAAAACCTTCAGAACCAGTTTCGCTGGGGACTTTCTGGATGAAAGAAGAAGAGATATATGGTTTTGTAGGAAGGCTATCCTTTCTGGGGGAAGCCTCAGAATTAAGCAACGCGTATCCAATTCTGCTCCTATGAATGAGATATGCTGTGATGGCTGTAGTAAAGATTTTTCGAAATTTACGGAAATTCCGAGATGAACACAAAGTTGTAGTGTGTAATCCCTGGCCTGAATCAGTCGACGCTCGGTGGTGGCAGAAAGGAGCCAGTCGTCCAGATACGGAAACACCTGGAATCCCAGGCGTCTCAAGTGAGACGCTACCACTGCCATACATTTGGTGAAAACCCTGGGGCTGAGGTCAGACCAAAGGGCAGGGCTCGAAACTGAAAGTGACTGGCTCCCAGCGGCGCAAGTGATCCCTGGATGCCCTGGCCATTTTGATGTGGTAGTAAGCGTCCTTTAGATCTATTGAGCACATCCAGTCGTCCTTCCGTAAGAATGGAAGGATCGATTGAAGCGTGACCATCCGGAACTTTTCTTTCTTGATGAAGGTATTGAGTTTGCTTAGGTCCAGAATTGGCCTCCAGTCCCCTGTCTTTTTTGGAACTAAAAAGAACCTTGAGTAAGTTCCAAATCCTCTTTGGTCCGCTGGGACTGGTTGGATGACTCTTTTTTTCTAGCAGCTTTGAAATTTCTGTAGCTGCAGGACCTCGCAGATGGGGCGGCACATCTGGGACTCTTTTCTGTGGCAATGGGAGCAATAGGAAGGGAATTTTGTAGCCTCTGGTAACAACGCTTTTTACCCAATTGTCTGATGTAAGATTTTGCCAGGCCTGAGGGTATAAAGCTAAGCGACCCCTGACTGCCTCCAGAGCAGGACAGTCGGGCCTCCTCTCAGGAGTGCTGGAAAGGTTTCCCGGGGAGTGTATCCCTGTCACCTTGGTTTTGCGGACCCCCTCTGACGCCAGGGCGACGTCTTCCACCTCTGCCCCCTCCTCTGCTTCTGGAGGGGGTATCACCCTGTGTGCCTGGGAAAGAACCCTGGGGTTTTCGAAACCACATTTTTCCACCACGTTGCCCTTTGGGGTACGGTCTGGATGGGGTGGAAAAACGGACTCTGACAGCAGACAGAGTCTTAACCTCTTGCTCACACCGGGTAAGGGTCTCCTTTACTTTGGGGCCAAAGAGAGTGGCACCATCAAATGGGGCGTTAGTAAAGGAAGACTTGAAGGCTTCCGCAAATGAACATAAGCGCATCCAGGATTGCCTACGAAGAGCAATCGCTGAAGCTGCTGCCCTACTCGATCCTTCGGCTGCGTATGAGATCAGCCTCATGGACGAGTTTACAATAGATGTAAGGGTATTGAGATGTGCTGTAACTTTCTCTGAGACAGCATCTTTAGAGTTTGTATACAAAAAACAATGAAAAAAGTATAAGAAATAATGAATCTTAGCTTTGAGGTGGTCCGAGCTCATCAAAATGATGCGAACGTTGCAGCGGCAAACTAGATCTGAGGTAATGGCAGAGGGGGATTGTGGGAGTTAGGTTGGTCTCGAGCTTCTTCTCGATGCAGAGCTTTGCCAAGCGGCCGACATGGAGCCGAGGATCGGCTCCGAACCCAGGTGTAAGAACAAACGGCGAGATTGAACACTCTCACATCCTGGTTCAAGGCTCCAGAAAGCACCCCAGCACTACCAGGATTCAACTCATACCATTCCTTTCAGCCCCAGAACTCGGACCGGAATACTAAAGGCGGGGGAGTATCCATTTTCATCAAGGATACCCACACCTCCAGGTTGGTGGCACTGCACGAGGCAGCAGAGACCATCCATGTGCAACTAACAGTAGGTAAAACTGCTTTTCAGTTCATAGTCTGCTACAGATCACCCACCCTGTCTCAGGATCCCCACTCGGTATTCCTGAGAACATTGGAGAATATGAAGGTCTCACCAAACACCATGATATTGGGGGATTTCAACTACCCAAACATAGACTGGGAAAACTACTCAAGTCCCAACTCGTTTGCCCAATGGTTCCTGGAGTTTATAAACTGAAACACCATGGAACAACTGGTCACCACTCCCACAAGAGGGGACAACATATTGGACTCGGTCATCACCAACATGGGGGCTCAATGTTCCACACCAGAGGTAAATCCCTCGTTGTTAAGATCAGACCATAAACTTATCACAATGGACATCCACATCCCGACCCCACCCCCAGCCAAGGAAACCACTGTGAAAAATTTCTCAAAAGTAAACTTCACACTTCTCAAGACTGAGGTGGAATGTTTCAAAGCCCTGGGCTAATGGAAAATGCTACCCAAACCGCAGAATCCTTTGCAATTGCACTCTATGCGCACCTACAGGAATGCATGGATCGTGCCATCCCAAGTAAAACCAAGACTCACTCCTCCAATAACAGAAGACCAGTCTGGTGGACCCCAGCCATAAATAAGCTATACAACAGAAGGAGGGAACTATTACATGACAAGGCAAAATCCCCAAAAGGGAAGGCATTCTTGATAAGTACTAGCAAGAAACTTTGATCCCTCATAAAATCATCAAAGGCCAGCTTCGAAAGAAAAATTGCCAAAGACTCTAAAGATAATCACAAGGCATTCTTTAGCTACATCAACAATCTGGGTGGCAGCTCTCAGATCTGCTCTGAGCTGGTGCAAAATGGCACAAAATACACTGAACCAACAGACATTGCCAACATCCTTGCAGACAGGTTCAGTGAAAACCTCACCCCCCTTCCCTCCAAAAGGGCCTGTGTCTATCCCAGAAGAATGCAGTCCCCCAGACATCACAGACACACAGGTGAAAGCAGTCCTCTCCAAAGTAAAAAACACAGCATCAGTGGGACCAGATGGTATCCCGGGCTGCGTCTTACACGAGCTCCAAAATGAACTAAACCCTCACATGTATTCACTGTTCCATCTCAGCCTTACCAGAGGTTATGTACCCAAAGAATGGCATACAGCAACAGTGATCCTGCCCCACAAAGGTGGTGCCACAACGGATCCCAGGAACTATTGCCCTTTAAGCCTGACTAGCCTGGTCTGCAAGGCTATGGAGCGCATCATCATGAATCTCATAAACAAAGACATTGAGAACCTCCAAACACTAGACCCCACCCAATTCAGCTTTGTTAAGGGCAGATCTTGCCTCCTAAACCTAGTTGACTTCTTTGAAACAGTTACCAAAGCCTTAGATGAGGGAAAGGTAGTCCACACAGCCTATCTAGACCTCGCAAAGGCCTTTGACACAATACCCCACTCTGGTATCATAAATAAGCTTACCAGCTTAAATATCAACCCATGTCCGACTCTAAACCAGTTACAAGTGGTATCCCACAGGGATCAGTCCTGGGACCCCTCTTGTTCGGTATATTCTTCTCTGAGGTACAGGCAAAGATGGGAGGACTGTGGCTGACCAAGTTCACAGATGATTGCAAACTGGGAGCCATAATCGACTCTCCGGCTGACACAAGCTTCCTCCAGAAGGGCCTTACGGAGACTGATACCTGGTGTCAGAACCATTCCCTCAAGCTAAATGCAACAAAATGCATAGTCATCCTCTTTGGGAAAAACAAAGTGCCCACAAACTACCATATAGGAGGTAATCCACTAATTAAAGAAGAAGTAATCAGGGATCTGGGGACCCAAGTAGATAGTAACCTCTCCTTTGACAATCACATTGCCAAAGTGGTTAGAAAACCTTCGATATAGCCCACCTAACCATGAAAGGGTTCTCATCTAGATCAACAGAGGTCATCATGCCCCTCTACTCATCGCTCATCAGACCCATAATTGAGTACAATGCCCCATTTGGTATGTACTTTACCTGACACCTGCAACAGCTGGGGAGACCTCAAAAATACCTCACCAAGAGGATCGTGGGCCTCAAACAGATGCCCTATGCAGCTCGACTAAAGAAACTCCAGCTCTACTCAGTTGCTTACCGCCTACTCAGAGGTGATCTCTGCCTGACATACAAGGCCATGTCTAACCCGGAATTGTTGAGCATGCTCCATCTCAAGAAAACCAGATCCATTAGAGCTACACACTCCAGGGATTTAAACCTTAGCACAACAATAAATAGGACATGCTGGAGGGATAGATTCATATCCCAAAGTCTTCCAGCGCTCGGAATAGAATCCCAATCCATGTTAGGCAGAGCCCCTCACTGACCCTCTTCAAGAGAAATCTTGATGAGTGGATGGGAAATCGTAAATTTGCTCCTGGGATCACTTCTATGGCCCTGCTGGACAGAGGCTCAGGAATCTAGACTAAAAGGGAGGCGAAAGCCAACACATTCTAGATAGGCTTATAAATGCCCTAGGGCAGATAGCCTAGTACCTACCTATGAACCTATGAACCTCCACACACACACACACACACACACACACACATATATATATATATATATATATATATATATATATATATACACACACACACACACACACACACACACACACACACACACACACACACACACACACACACACACACACACACACACATCTACATGTTGAAACAAATTCCCTGTACTGTTGAATGACTGGGCTGGATGATATGTTTGTGAACACATCAGGGTTATGTATATCTGACATGGCTTAGTGGTAAATCACTTTGGCTATGGTGTGCAGGGTCCTTGTAGAGGCTGTTTATTTTGTTTACTGGGCAGAACAAGGGCCGTTGGATACTGAGTGATTAAGGCACTTTTAAGCAATTGTATGTGGGTTTGCATGGGTTTGCGCAGAGGTAAGCACTGCTAACTTTCCTATTGCAGTTTCTTATACTCAGCTTCTAAATTGCTTAACATGTGTAGGCATTGCTTACCCCTACGCAAACAGGCTGAAAACTGCTTACTGCTGCTTAAAAGTCCTTGCTCCCACTTACCCCTGCGCTAATTTCTTTAAAAGAAAAGAAAAAATGGTTGATAGGAAAGTGGTGAAAAAGGGGCACAAAGAGGGAAAGACAGTAGGGAAAATAGCTAGGGATGTGCAGGAAAGTTATAGGGAAGATTCATAGCTACCCATTTCTTCTACAGCAACAGATGTGCATATACACTGAATTTGTCGGTAGATCTGGACACTCAAACCCCTGAGAGAGGGGTGAGGACAACAATAGGATGTTGTGATACCAATTAGACCAGATTACATGTGTCCAGTGTACATGTCTGTGAAATGGACAGCTATGTATGGGGCATGATTTTTTGGGGGAACAGATTGCCCTTTTTTTTCAGGTGAGAGTGGGATGCTGGGGAGGGATAGTAGGTATATTTGGAGAGGTAGGTTGGGTTGGTTAACAGACAAGACAAACAAGACCCATACAGGGGCAGTATATGACATGTGGGGGATAAACACCTTGATGGGGAGGGGTGTTGGTAAATCTGAAGCCCATGAGCCCCCTAGTGGAAAGATTGGGACTGAGATACCCACCCATGGGCAGTCACCACTATACCTTCACAGCCCTGAAGGTGGCTGTGCTGGAGGCTGAGTCGTAGAGGCAAGCCGACCCTCTAGTTATGACATATGGCCCTCAAGCTGGTGTAGTGGATCTCTCCACCATGACCTGGACTTGGCGACGGGTGACAGGTTCCTGTCCGCGCTCACTCCTGGGGGGAGGATGAGCCCTATCCCCTGAGGTGGTTCCACCCAAAGATGGTGCAGGACCAACAGATAAGGAGGTCCCAGGTTGTTCCCCAGACATGCTGGTGCCCGGTGCCATGGCCAGCTGAGGTGGGATAAGTGGGTCCGCGGGACCAGCCTTCCCAAACGTGCTATGGTGTTTGGATTTTATCATCATATGTGGGTTAGTAGTAGTCAACACATTCCATTGTTAGGTATAACAGCATGCATAGATATTCCCACTAACCCAGACACCAGATACGGAACAGTTGTATAGCAAATGGAACACATGCATATATGGGACTACATTGGTAATAACAACAGCATGCAGGTAAATTGATGTCTACATGCCACCCCTGTTGGAATAATTCAATATAGCACATGCATGGAAACAAATTTAAATATATATCAGCCAATAGGACATAACCAGAAGAGTGGAGTCATTACATACCGGTTGAGATGGGTGTGTAGTTTATTGTTGGAGATATGGTGGGGAGGGAGAAATATGTCAATTAATAACTAGTATGTTCCTGTAATCCACATTACTTTCCTGGTCAGTGCTGTTATCTGTACCTTATATATATTACTACACTACCCTATAGCCTTAGTTTGGACAGTGATATGGCTGTCATCATCATTATTCATGAACTGGCTTTACCTGCAGTATACACCTCTTACCTGCTATACCTGTGGAGAGAATGTTTGTTAACACTAACTATTTGTTTATACACATACTCCCAGATTCCAGGTTAATGTTGTGCACATAGCTATCCAATGCTTTATGCACAGACTCTGGCCATGTCTTGACCACATGCAGGTGTACTGGGACATATCTAGTCTATTGCCCTCTTCAACATTTAATGACTTACCACTCACATATACATGCTTTCCTACACAGTTATATTATGTAGCACAGTGTGGGTGACAGTGATCAGTGATACTTTATTATTCAGTGCACTTGCAACACTCACAATTCCATACAATACCAGAGTAAACAGTACTAGTACAGGGTATCAAGGTTTTTATTTCTTGGCACAATGTTTGTATCCAACGTACCTGTGAGAGCAATGTTTGTTAGCACTACCTGAATGTTGCCACACAAAGTTCCAGATTACACATTAGTATTATGCACATACATCTCACTCTGTTAATGTACACACTCTGGTCACAGCGTGACAACATGGGGGTGTAGATAGGACATACTTGGCTTATTACTCTCATAACAGTTTTGGGAGCTGCTAGAGTGACAGGTGTGTTCACACAGATGTGTGACAATCAGTTGTATTCCCTGTTTGCTGCCTAAACATCTGGGATCATCCCACAGACTTCCCAGGGGGACAGGGTGACAGGCAGCAGATATGGGCCCATATACTGGACATTCCGGTCTTATCTGTACGGTTGCTGGGTATGAGTCTGTATGCAGCCTTCTTCCACTCCAAGGATTCAGACCATGGCTGTGTCTGCTACAATTTAAACACTGTCCATCAGAGTTGTGTGTGCTATATAGATATTGCTGTATCTCTCCTATCTGCTATCTGTCTTATAATTCTCCTGTGGCTTTGAATTTTGACCTTATATTACAACACTCTTATGCAGGATTTTCTAGACAGTTATATGTTGTACGACAGTGTGGGCGACAGTGATGAGTAATACCTTATTATTCAGAGCAACTGCATCAGGCACAAATCCATACAATACCAAAGTAAACAGTACCAGTACAGGGTATCATTCTTGTATTTCTGGGCACAGTGTTGGTATCTGACAGACCTGTGGGAGAAATGTTTGTTATCACTACCTGAATGTTGCCACACACAGTACCAGATTCCATGTTACTATTATGCACATACATTTCACTCTGTTACTGTACACACTCTGGCCACAGCTTGGCAACATGGGGTGTAAATGGGACATACATGGGTTTTTACTCTCATAAGGTTTTGGAGAGTTGCTAGTGTGCCAGCTTTGTTCTCATAGATATGTGTGAATCAGTTGTATTTCTTGTTTTCTGCCTATGCATCTGTTATCATCCCAATGATTTCCCAGGGGGTCAGGTTGACAGGCAACTGATATTGGCCACTTTACTCGACATTCTGGACATTCTGGACATATCTGTACAGTTGTGGGTATGATTCCGTATGCAGACTACTACCACTGCCAGGGTTCGAACCATGGCTGTGTGTGCTAAAAATGCAACCGTTCATGTCTCAGTTGCATATGCTATTTGGGTTTTGGTTATCTGTCTTTTCCCTGTTTTCTGTCTATGCCTCTCAGTTGTACTAAATGGCCTCCGGGGTTTACAACAGTCATATACAGGCATTCCTACACATTCTATTTATGGTGCACAGTGTGGATAACAGTGCTTAATACAACAGCACTATTATGTGATTACAAATCTACATTACCATATGATACCAAAGTGTACGCATGTAGTCCAGCAGTTAGACCTTTATTGTCAGACTATTACGCTTGTATTTACATACAAACTATATGAGACTCTTCCTTCCATATTCTCTGGTGTATGCAGCACTTGCCTTAAACAATGCAGGTTTTATACAGGCAATTAATGTACTAATACTTTTAGATTTATTTCCTATGACAGTACATGCAAGAGTATTACTGACCTGCCTCGCATCTCAACCTCTCCAGGTGACTTCCATGGGCCTCCTGGTTTGTGGCCCACTCACTTGCAGCTGTGGATGCCATAAGAGGAATATTTAGCCATACATATCCATGATATACATGAGCTGGCTATTATTACACACATATTGGAATGATACTTGCACACAGCTGGGACATCCCCTGCCATTCTAGCCTCTTGGATCAACTGCTTCAAGAGGTCCCCCTTACACCACTTCAGGTCAGTGTAGTGATACCTGACCTGCTCACCAGTCTGGGATATGCCAGTGGCATTGGTGAGGTCATGGGTGAGACAGCCCGAGGTGTCTGCCTTATATTGGGAACCCTGGTACTGGCTATGCAGCAGTCTCTGCTCATGGTCTTTAACAAGGAGTCCTGCCGTGACTCTGGACTCCTGGATGCACCAGCGCTGTGCCCAAAAGTGCACTCCCTCTCTCCTTCCTGACATGGTGCCTGCAAGGGGAAGCTACAACTGGTTATGAGATGTATTCCCACCTGCTGGGTTTAAGTAAGGCTGATTTCCTGCAACTTTACCATGATTGGCCAGTTTTGAAAAGGCTAGGCTATGGGAAAACCTGCTTACCCAAGCTTGACATTGTTTAAAGGGGTATACCACTGGGCACAATGAGTTACCTGGCCTACACATTGCTTACACCTCCTAAGCTGTCCTGTGCAATGCTTAGCATTGCTTACATTAGACTTTACATTATATTTTCTTTTTGGCACTGATTTCTTATTCATTACATCTTATATATCTGCATGGCATCCATGATTCATGTGTACATACACTGTATGGGGTCTTTGTGTTTTATTGGAGACTTCAACACTCTATTACAATTATACCTCACTTCTGGGCTTACTGCTGTACTTCAGTTCACATATCTATGTTATGTAGTGGGTTATGGAACATATGACTGTATACTGATTCCTTTCACAGGTTCAGTTTGATTTTACTATACTGAGGACTTGTTTGGTGATACCTCATTCTTCTGTACTGCTCTGATGGCTTGGTGGTTAACTACTGTGATTGTAGTGTATAGGGTCCTGGGTTCAAGACCTGCAAGGCTGTTTGTTATATTGCTGGGCAGAACAAGGGTTGTTGGATACAGAGTGATTAAGGCACTTCTGAGCAGTTGTAAGCGGGTTTGCATGGGTTTTCGCAAGGCTAAGCAATGCTAACCTCTGGTTACACATGCGTACTGAGAGTTAGCTTCAAAATTGCATAACCTGCGTGCACATTGCTTACCCCCGTGCAAATGGGCTTAAACTCACTTACTAGTGCTTAAATATGCTTACTACTGCTTATTGGTGCTTACTCTTACTTACTAGTGCTTACTCCTGCTTACAATTACACTGATTTGGACAGTTATATCTCATGGTTCTTGGGAAGGTCAGGGATTTGGAAGCTGTATAGAGTTTTCATTCATTAAACATTTTACCTTCCATTTGTATCCATGATTCCTGTGTACATATACTGTATGGGGCACATGTGCTTATCTGGGGACTTTGCAACATTATGACACTGACACCTCACATGTGCATTTGGTGCAGTACTCCAGTTCACAAATATATGTTATTTAATGGGTTATGCAACAAAAATATTGGTCATAACGTGATTTGCCATGGAAAATGGAATGTACTGTAGGTGGACTCGAACCAGGGATGCCTCTTCTTAAGGCAAATTCTCTGCCCACTACACTGTTGCCATACTGCTTCATTTGTATATATCTTCCTTGTTATCCTCTTCAGCCATTTAAGCTGCATTAACCGTAGCTAAGTGATGGGCACACCCGCACACCTACGGTTAGCTCTAATTGAATTTTTAATAAAAAAAAAAGTGTTTGTTCATTTTATTTGCATTTACTTGCTGTTGTACACATGGAGAAATGTTGCTGGGGATATATGGACACCTATGAGCAGTCTTGCTCATTTCTTTGGCTTTTCTGCTGTTCTTCATTGCGGGGGCATGTATATTTTGAGATCTCTGCTCTCAGACATCCCCCTACACTCTTACACACTCCATGTAAGATTAGGAGCTAAGCAGTGCACCTTCATTAATATGCATGGCGCGCTGCCGTCCTGCTCCTAAACGGCCACTTTCGTGCAGGACTACGCTAGTCCTGCATGGAAGAATAGTAAATCTGGGGGTATGTGTGTGTATATTTGTATCTTGTGTATATATTTTTATATATTTATATACACACACCCGCAGACAGTTGATCTCACACACCTGCACACTTGTTGATAATCTGTTTGCCTCAACCAAATCGTTGACACAAACAGATGTTGGTATAGTTGTAGAATGTGTGTGTGTGTGTGTGTGTGTTTCACATGGGAGGGTGACTACATTTGCCTGAGTGGAGCTGTAATGACTATCATGTATGGTTTATGTGTTTCCTCTTATAATAACATGAGATATCACAATAAGCTAATAGCTTAGAAAATAGCTTTGTTCACATTTGTTTTTCAAATGATAATCCCATAAGGTATTATTTATTAGAGGAATGTAATACCTGAAATTGTTCATTTCCGGAAAGACACATTTCACATTTGCATCTGGAGAACTAGAAAAGCTTATAAACATTGTGTCAATAAATTACAACACTGAACTATATCATTGATCTCTAAAAGCCTATTTACAGGACTGCATATGATTCTGTAAAAACTAGCCAATAGTTTTCCAAAGTAAATATGCTATATGCCTTTGTTAACCATTAGGATAGAGAAAACATCATTAAACAAAAGTACACTTAGCATTTGATGCACAGTAAAATAAATATTATTTTTGAGGATATTTACAATTGTGAAGGTTACACTTTATGAATCATTCCTTTCTAATCTTGTAAATACATTAAATAAATAACTATGTTGCCTGCATTTAATATGTAGAGGCTTTGTAGAGTCTGTGCTGATAAACCA
The DNA here is from genome assembly GCF_019279795.1 of Protopterus annectens. NCBI lineage: Eukaryota > Metazoa > Chordata > Ceratodontiformes > Protopteridae > Protopterus > Protopterus annectens. The sequence continues at coordinate 44,505,691 of NC_056736.1, forward strand.
TGACAAGATGAACTTACTAGTTTGTTTTCCAATTATAAAAAAGAAAATGACACTACTCCTGACAGTACTTACTTATGATCTTATATCTTTGAGGAGACTTTACTGAACTACCATACCACTGAAAGCTTGACAGCTGCTTCTTACTTAGGGATATTTGAAAATAGATGTATTAATTGTCAACAAATCCACCAGCGGTCTCCTCCTTGACTCAGATATTCCCTCTATTGGACATGTTTGAAGGATATCATAAAAAGCAGAGTATCTCATTGGAGGCTGAAGTTATTGGCAGTAGCTTCTGTAAAAATTAATATCCTGTGGATAATGGGTTTCTTTGTTACCTTCACTCTGGTATCTTGAAATACTATGAATAAACACATGATGACATATACCGCCATTTCTACTGCTTTGCTGTAAATAAAAAATTAAGAAAGTGAAGCTTTTGTGGATTCCTGGTGTTATTCAAATATTTATAGTTGTTAACAGATTACCCCACCTATAAGGAAAAAAGATAACAATCAGAATTAGTTTTGTTTAAATGTTTATATCTAGATATGTGAATGTACCTGCAGAATGTTTGGGGATAGATATCAGTTTCTGACAAAATGTTGCATTCATTGGATTCATAAAGTAATGTTTCAGTTATATATTATATCTGTCCAAAAAGACAGACCCAGACATACTGAAGAGCATAGTATTGTAACATAAATGGGTGCCGAACAAAATCATACAAATACTCCCATCTGAAGGCAGATCTAAGCTTGTTGACCAAAACAAATTCAATTAATGGGTCTGTGTTGCCTTTCTACTATCAATAGTCATTAATGCTTATGTGCTTCCTGTTTACCAGCATTACTTTCATTCATTTCTGTGTACATCAAAGTGAAACCAAGAGAAACAAAACACTAGTTATCTACGGCAAAGGATACCATAAAGAAATAATAAAATTACCAAAGGAATTATAACACACTGACTACATGACTTTTCTGATAGCAAAACAATGGGGGGGGGGGGGGCAGGAAAAGGCTTACTGCAATGCAGACATCTTATCTCAGTAGATTTCTGCATTGCTGCAAACCTTTCTTATCTACAGTCTGCTCTGCTGCTGAGGTTTTCCCCTCATGGAACTTTTGGCATGGAGATCAGTTTCCTTGGAAATCTGCATGCAAATATGGCATTCCAGAGGAGTGGTTAAACTAAATAGGCATTTGATGTCTTCAAGAAATGTTGGCTAAGTAAAGTTTTACTTTCGGAGAAAATGAAAAATCTGTCAAATGATGGCATTTCCTTTTCTCTCCTATGAGAGTATTTGAAGTACAGGCAAGTGCAGTGCAGCCATGGGAATATGTGTCGGGTATCAGCATGCATATGTGCGAGGACTTCAGATTGTGTGCAAGTATGTGCGTGAATTAGGCAGAATTAATATGTGTACACGTGTTTGTGTGTGTGTGTGTGTGTGTGTGTATGTGTGTGTGTGTGTGTATGTGTGTGTGTGTGTGCACCCATGTGTATTGGTGTTTGCACTACAGGGTTAGGTAGGGGAAAGCAATTATGTATGTTTGTGTGTTTGTGTGTATCCCTCTTTTTTATATGCAAGTGAGCATGAGTGTGTGTGTGTTTGCATGCAAGTGTGAGGAAAAGTTGGAAAAGTGTTTTTGCTTGTGAGTGACAGAGAGTGTGGAGGTGCTTATTTGTGGATGAGTGTATGTGTATGTATGTGTGTGTTTGTGTACTGGTGTGGGTCTCTCCATTTATGCATGTCTGAATTTGTGTACCTATGCATTTGTGCTTGTATGAAAGTGCGTTTGCTAACCTAATGTATGGGTTGCAGTGAGAGCAATAGTGAGGTTAGGTCTGACATTGCATTGCTTGATTCAGAGATATGTCAATGAGTATATTAATTGATTCAGGGATGTGCTATTGAGTAAATTGTTTTATTCAGGGATATGTTAGTGATTGCATTGTTTGATTCAGAAATATGTTAAAGAGTTGCTAATGAGGCATTTCTTGGTGTGACTTTACCATGTATCTGAATCAGAATTTCAATCCGTCAAGCTAATCGACAAACCCATGTTGGACAGCTAGTATGGGTGAAGAGGAATTCTTTGAATCCTGCAGAATGATTAGTTGCCAGGATTATGCCAATGAGTTATCCTCAGACTGGTGTAATAATATAGTAAGTGCTCATACTAAAACATAGTTTGACAAAATGAATTTGAAGGGAAGTTCTCTCTGTCATCTAACTAGAAGACTGGAGCAAGAGAACAAACGCTGAAAATTAACATGCATGTGTATTTATTTATTTTAATTATTTATGTTTTGTTTACCAGGATGGCCACTTAAGATGTAGTCCATTTTCAAAGGATGCCCAACGTGAAAACCCTTGTATTAGACAGAATAAAAAATAGTTTGTCACAGATTATTTAAGAACAATGTAGATACTTAGATTAATTTAAAGCAGTACAAAATATCAATGCCTTAAGAGTCTTTCACAAATATATAAAAATAGCTATGCATTCTTTTTTTTATTTTGGTGAACAGTGGAAAGATAAAAAAGGTTATAGAAGTGTTAAATGCACATCTGAAAAATGCTAAATATAAGCTAGAGTCCTATTTACAATGCTTATAACTATAAATGCAATAGAAGTGGAATGCACAGTTATAAATTTGACATATTTGCTTACCCTGCATTACTCTCATTATTTATCAGTCAGAAACAAATGCAGTATAGTATGAAATCAGTACATTTTGAGACAGTACTCACCACAGAATGAGGGGATTATAAATTATTTGTGTTGCTTATGGCCTGTGTGACATTAACTTAACATTTTCAAGTTATATTTAATGGTTAGACAATTATTTATTTTTGAAGCATATACAAATAGTTTACTCAATTAAGCATCCATATTCTTTTCAAGCTGTTTTCCATCTGTAGGCTAATAACATGATTTGACAGTTTGTTCTAAATGTCTCCTGTGTTTATTTTGAACATGTTGTTGCTGCATGAATTATATGTTTTAATGACTAATGAAAGATTTAATGATTACCATAAAATTTTCTTAGCTTTGCTGAGCTATATAAGTTGAGATGAAATGCACTGTCTAACTGAAATTGACGTAATCTATTTTAAATGTTAGCCACCACAGATTTTTGCATAAGTTATAGTGGTGTGTGTTTTTGTGGCTGCAAAGCAAGAATAGCTGATTCGTGATATGTTTCTCAAGTTTATTTAGCAGTGTTCCTGATAATTATATAGAGATTATATTATGTTAAGAATATGGAATGCACAACAGTTTGCAGTTAACTTTGCTTAAGGTGTAAAATTAGAAAAAATACTAATTTTGTTTTATAAAGGCTTTTTTTGCTTGGTTTTACATTTGTTTTAATAGTGGAATGTCTTTGCTTCTCCCGAGACTAATTGTCATTGACAGCACATTCCATATATTTTAATTCATTAGTTATAAGGTAGCACATTGTCTGGAGAGATTTTAACTTGTATAATATGTGCGGCCACGTTTTTTTTTAGGGATATTAACTTATAATATGTGTGGCCAATTGTTTTTTTTTAATAATGATTTGAACAAAACATGTTTGTGCTGCTTATTGTTGCATTTCATACTAGGCAGATATTGCAACCATTTTATTTATTTATTTATTTATTTATTTATTTGCAGCTTGTTTGCCCGGATAGTCCACTGGGCCACAAGGAGCCCATTTTCAATGGAGTCCTGGGGAAAAAATCTCCAGAAAAATAAAAAAAACATAGTATACTTTGCATATATACATTACAGATTATCTCATAGGAATACAAAGTAAATATGATAAGAAAAGGTTAATAATGATTTTAATGGTACATAAGCCTCATTGAAGTGTTTTTTTTAATTCCTAATAAGTTAAAAATCAATAGACATTCAGCTTAAGCATAAGTGCAATAGTCTAGTGGCTAGAGCATATTCCTTGCATGTAGTTGTTCACAGTTCAAGCCTAACCAAAGCTGCTTCCATTTTGTATGTGCAAACCTTAAAATTAAATTTTTTTTGTATATTTATGTAAGTAGTAACTGATTTTTCTCAACCAGAGTAGTGTACAAGGTCCAGGTGTGAGGTGTCAGTGTAATAAAGTAGTGAAAACCCAATATAAACACAAGTGCCCCATACAGTATAGTCACACAAGAATAAATTAATCACAGCACATTGGGGAATGCCAGGGAAGGTAAATAAATTGGGTCTATATTATATCATCGAATGCTTAAAAAAGCAAATGATGAATAATCGACCCCATGTAAGTGAAAGCTTACAATCTTGAAAGCTTAGAACAGCAATTTTTTCCAAGTGAAAAAAATCACTGTCCCAAAAAAAAAAATAAATAAATAAATACAAAATTGAAAGAACACATAAAGTGGGGGGCTTTGCCCCCACACCCCCCTACTTAAATATACCAACTCTGAGATCACACTACAGTGCCGCAAAACGGCAAAGTAACAGAAGCAGCCAAGCAAATTCTTTCCCTGGGAAAGAATTTGCTTAAAAGCCACTTTGCTATTTTGCCTTTCATTGTTTTAAGTTCGACCAAGATGCATTCGATAGAATGTGTCTTTGGTCATCTAATAGGAACCCAATAAATCTATATTATGTAATGAATGATGAATAAATCTCATACAGGTGGTAGACCAGTATTATAAAACATAAGCAATGCTAAACAGCTATGTTGATGGGTGTAAGTGCTGTGTACATATGAATACTAAGCAATGAATAGCCCAGCTAAGTGGATTTGCCCATTGGTAAGCAATGCTGAACCTGCCCCTTTAAGCACTGCCAACTTTAGCTAAGCAGGTTTGCCCGTAGCTTAGCTTATCTTAGCATTTTCAAAACCATCCAATCATAGCAAAGGGTGGGAAATCAGCCATATTTAAACCCTGCAGGCAGGAATACAGCTCATAACTGGTTGTAGCTCTCCACTGTAGGCAGTATGGCAGGTGTTGGAAAGGGCTTCTACTGAATAAACCAGACAATATGACAGTAATATTCCCATATAGGTCATATTTAAATAAAAGTGTAACTGCCTGGCAATAAAGTTCTAAATCTTGGACTGGTTGTGTTTACTCCAGTATTGTATGGACTCACATGTTGCATTCACCAAGATCTGATATGTGAAAAGTATTGCTATGTCAACTGTTTCTCACATTGTGCTACATAAAAATATGTCTAGGAATGTCTATAAGAATGTTTAAATGCAATGTCAGATTATACAATCAAGAGAGACTTAGGCAGAAAACACTGAAAAAACAAATATCACTTTCTAAATAGCTCACTCTGATGAAACACAAATTGTTGTATTTTTTGCATACACAGCCATAGTTTGAATCCTGGGAGTGGTAGTAAGCTGTATACATAATCATACCTCTCAACTGTACAGATTTCTGCTGAATGTCCAGATTTTTGCCTCATATTTTTGGCCTATTCCTCAATTTTCCTGGCAAATCACTGGGAAGATCTCAGGATTGTAGTAACTAAATAATGACATGCATTTGAGTTTCAGACTTCAGATGCTTCAGAAAATGTATATTAAAACAAATCCTGTTACTCTAGCAGCTTTCTAAAAGTTTATAAAAGCAATATTTGAAATATCTCCATATTTGTACCCGCATTTTGTCAAGCTTTGTACACATTTTGCATTAAGAGGTTGAGAGGTATGTGCAGAATTTTAACTAGGAATCTGGGAAAATATGTAGAAACAGTCAGGTAGTGCTAACAAATATTCCCCCACAGGGCTACCAGGTAAGAGAAGTAGAATGTAGCTATAAGACAGTTGAAGTATACACTGTGTACAAATATACCACTGCCCAAACCAAGGCCATAGGTTATTGTAATAATACCTGTAGAGTAATGATTAGAGCAATGATCATTAGTTATAAGTACTTCAAGGATATACAAGTTGTTATTTGACATCTCTCCCCCCCACACACACCATATCTGCAACAATTATCTAATCACACAAATCGATGAGTATGTTTTACACCAAACCTACTGTTGGGACACATGTCTTATTGTTCAACAAATATTGAAATGTGTTTCTATTAATGTTCCATGTTGAAATACTATCAATCATTGGTGGCCTGTTGCTATCAATGTAGCCTGCATGACATTGTAATGGCTACTGTGGTTCCATATATGCATGTGTTCTGTTTGCTATGCAACTGTTCCAAACCTGTTGTTTTGGGTTAATGGGAATATCTAAGCATGCTGTTATAACTAATCCTGGATTGTGTTGACTATTATTAACCCACATATGTTCTAAAACTGTAACACCATAGCACGTTTGGGAAGGCCAGTTCCAGCGGACCCATCTCTCCCACCTCATCTGGCTGTAGCACTGGGGCCCAGCATGTCTGGGACCCACCCCAGAACTTCCTTGTACACTGGTCTTGCACCACTTCGGGTACAACCACCTCAGGGGATGGGGGTCATGCCCCGCTGGGAGTGGGCGTGGACAGGATACTGTCACCCAAAGCCAAGTCTGTGGTTTGGTGTGTAACGAGCTCTAAAAGGAGTTTGGAAATCTGCTACAGCAGCTTTATGGCCGTGTGGTGCAATTAGATGGTCAGCCTGCCCCTCCTGCTCATCCCCCAGCACAGCCACATTCGGGGCCATGAAAGTGCAGTGGTGATTGTCTGTGGGTGGAGACCTCAGTCCTACTGTTTCCATTTGGGGGTTCATGGCCTTCTGAATTAGAAACACCCCTGCCTGTCCAAATTGTTTACCCCCACATGTGTTATAAACTGCCCCTGTATGCTGTCTTGTATGTCTTGACTGTCTTCCTTCCCAATCTTCCTCCCAAAATATACCTACTATCTTTCCCCAACATCCCAATCTCTCCTTAAAAAAAAAAGGGCAATCTATTCCAAAAAAAAATTTCACCTCATATATAGCTGTCCATTTCCCACACGTGTCCACTGGACACATGTAATCTGGACTAATTGGTTTCACTGATTATTGTTGTCCTCACCCCTCTCTCAGGGATTTGAGTGCCAACATATACCTTCAAATTCAGTAAAAATGCATAGCCTGTTGCAGTAGAAGAAATGGACAGCTATGGACCTTGCTTAAACCCATCCTGCAAATCCCTAGCAATTTTCCCTTTTGTCTTTCCCACTGCATGTCCCCTTTTTTACCAATGTCCTATCACCCCTTTTTTCTTTTCTTTTAAAGAAATTAGCATGGGGTAAGTGGGAGTAAGCACTTTTAAGCGGTAGTAAGCAGGACTAAGCCTGTTTGTGCAGCACTAAGCAATGCCTACACAGATTAAGTTCTTTTCAGGCTTTCTGTAAGCATATTTAACCAGAAGTTAGAATTGCTTACCACTGCGCAAACCCATGTAAACCCATGCAAACCCACTTACAACTGCTTAAAAGTGCCTCAATCACTCTGTATCCAACAGCCCTTGTTCTGCCCAGCAACAAAATAATCAGCCTTTACAAGTCTCAAACCCAGGCCCCTGCACACCATAGTCACAGCCAGTTAACACTGAGTCATCTGAGCTGTTAATATGTGTGATGTTTTCTCAAACATATCATATAGCACAGTCATTCAACAGTAGGGAAAATGTATTTATATATGAATATATATGTGTACACACACACACACACACACACACACACACACACACACATATATATATATATATATATATATATATATATATATATATATATATATATATATATATATATATATATATATTTTTTGTCTCCTCAATCCAAAGTTCATACAACTGTGGTCTGTGGTGCTCAGGTAATAAATACAAACTGCACAAATCTCCAACACCGTGATTTAGCCCAAATAAGTTAAAAAAACTGAAAATAAAAAAAAAAAAAAACACAACACTCAGGATAGTGTCATTCCACTCTTTTAATGACAGACATGTTCATGGTGCAGTTTGTATCTCTCTCTCTCTCTCTCTCTATATATATATATATATATATATATATATATACATACAGATGTGTGTGTGTGTGTGTGTGTGTGTGTGTGTGTGTGTGTGTGTGTATATATATATATATATATATATATATATATATATATATATATATATATATATATATAATATATATATATATATATATATATATATATATATATATATATATATATACACACACACACACACACACACACACATCTATATCTAATCTATATAACTATATATATATATATATATATATATATATATATATATATAGATATGTGTGTGTGTGTGTGTGTGTGTGTGTGTGTGCTTGTGTATGTAGTGTATTTAGACATTGGATCCACACTCTAAAATTTTCACTACAAAACATCTCAGCAAAGGCACTGTAAATGGGGGTGAAGGGCCCCAGAATAGGGACCTCTTGTAATTATTGCCATTATCCCTTCCTCCTGAGCTGAATTTTTCTGCCTTGCAACAAAATAGCCAACCCTTGCAAGTCTTGAACCACACATTGCCACAATAAGTTACCACTAAGCCATCTGAGCTGTGAGATGTTGGGATGATTTCTCTAACATATCATGCAGAACAGTCAGTGTACCATAAGGAATGTACAATGTGGAAGAACTAAACATTCTAATGATACACACACACACGTATATATATATATATATATATATATATATATATATATATATATATATATATATATATATATATATATATATATATATATATATATATATATATATATATATATATATATATATATATATATATATATATATCAAACAGCCATTATTCCTACAATTGACACCTTTTCAAATGGCCAGTGTCTGATTCTTTCCTACAAATGAGAATTATTGCATGAAACATATACCCACACACAATGCAAAGGACATGACACCACACAGTTTACATACATATAAATGTTTATTTATGTACTATTTCAGTTGTTTATGCCATGTCTCATAGCATTTAGGTGTATAAAATGCATAATAACTGATTAATGCAACTCTCAAAGAAAACATGTGATACAGTAATCTGCAAACAATAACATATGTTGCTGTCTAGGCTAAAGTCTTCAATTAGTACAACAGTAACAAACACACTTACATTGAAGACAAGAATAAATCAACACTTAATTACAGATGTAGTTTAACAGACTCCAATTGCATACTGTAGTCAACTCCCTAGGGGGAAATATCAATTGTCACAATGTAAATGTATCCATTATATAACAATGCTTAAATTAAAATGTCACTATCACACTGACAAACAGAATTGTGTGCAAGACAGTAAGCTCTTGCCCCCCAATGTTGCCATGATGAAACATATGAAAATGTACAGACGTATACCTTTATGTTTCTTATTGCTGTTATTCCTCACGTGTTGTAACAGCCTAGGTGTAAAACATTGAATACCCCTCCCCCATAAAAAGTCTTAAAAGGGCATATAATAGTGTTCTCTATAGACTGACCTCCAGACTGTACAGGGTCACACATGCTTTGTCCAGCTGTTGCCTTCATATATATGGACCCCACCACACAACTTGTGTGGGAGTCCATAACATCACTGGAATTATAGCAGGAATGTCAGCACTAAACAATGATAGACCATACCTATCAACCTCTTACTGCATGACATCTGGACAAAGCCTGGAATATAGGTGGAGGACAGAGGCTAAAACACAGGTCCATATTTGAAATATTGCTGTTATATACTTTGAAAGTTGTTGGTGCTACAGGATTGGTTGCAACATACCCTTACTCATGAATATGAAGTCAGAAACACAAATGGATGTTGCCATGTACTGATAGCAATCAAGGCAGAGAATGCCACTGGTATGTCAGGGACAAAACCTGTGTGGGGAACAGACAAAACTTAACAGCCAATCCTCTGGCCATCATGTGGATAGGCCCACAGTTGAGAGCTATGCAGACAGACTGCAATCCATCCAAAACTAGCATGTACACACAAACCCTGTAAAACTAGCAGCATTCAATGCATATAACAGCAATACTCACGCACTGTCCCTAGGTCTGGAACCTTATAGAAATATGTAGTTGGTCTGTGTCCACAAGTCTTGTAAGAGGTATTCCTACCTGCTGTCTGTAACATTTCTGCCCTCACACATGAAGGATGTCTTCCATAGAGGCAAGGTAAAGGGACAACACCCACATGATATAGTTATTTATAGTAGTGGTTGCTATGACATTGGCTATTGGAAGAACTACACAGCTGCCTACATACAATTAGCAAGTGGGGAACAGCAACTGATGCAGAGGATGTCACCTGAACATGAGTATCACCTACACAAGCCATGATTCAACCTATTCAAACAAGCTTGATCCCAGTAGCGGAGAGAGAGAGAGAGAGAGAGAGCAAAAAAAAAAAAAAAATAGAAACCACATAAACAAAACCTAACAAAAATAAGAAACAAGAAGACTACTTGTACACAGAAGGAACCTGAAGATAAACCAGGTATGTGAAACATGCAAGCATGTAATTGAATGCAGTACTTGGTCTTTAATAATTGGCTAGATGATTATGTTGCTGTAATGATGTCCCGCTGAACAAAGGCTATTGACATAGCATCTGGCTCTGTCTGCAGTGGGCCATACCTGTCAACTGTGCAGATCTTCACAGAATGTCAAGATTCAGCCATCATAGTTTTTGTTCTGTTCCTCCAAACATCTATATTAGTCTGGCAAATACATGGAGATGGAAGTAATGAAGTAATGATAGATAAGTGAGTTTCCAACCCCACCACCTTCTGAACAGTCATGGTAATGCAAAATGTATCATGCTACAAACTTCATAGGTTTGTAATAGGCATATCTACGATCTGCCCCTATATACCCCACTAATGTTAGTCTTTGTCCGCATGTGATGCTCTAAGAGTCGGATAGGTTGGGTCACAGCTGAGGAGCCTGACACACCCTGGGAAAGGACAGCTCACATATGGAAACCACTAGAGTATCTGTCAAACAGTCGTGTTTGTGCCACTGCTAGGTCAGTTAATGGGATGTTGCCCATATCCATATTTTACCTGTGAATATGGGTGTTATATATGTCTGTATTATAAATCTAGGATACCTATATATGACATGAGCATAGTAAAGCAGTTTTTCAGATGTGTGTTAAACTGCATGTGACATATTGAATGAATAACATTCAACTGTACAGTGTTCTTCTGGACAATGTTCACAGTTGTGACAGATATCTGTAGTCACTTACACATATAGGTTCATAGGTTGGTACTAGGCTATCAGCCCTAGGACCTATACAAGCCTAGCCATAACAATTCCCTGGCTATTTCTTCCCAAACTATTTATTTCCCTGGACCCTTGTCTAGCAGGGTGACTGATGTGATCCCCGGGACGAATTTCCTTTCTCCCATCCAATTGTCAAGGTTCCTTTTGAAGAGGGCCAAAGAGGTGCTCTGTTTGACATGTATGGGCAGTCTATTTCAGAGTCTGGGGAGTCTTTGGGTCAAGAACCTATCACTCTAACATGTTTTGTTTATTGTGATGAAAAGGTTTAGATCCCTGGAGCGTGTGGCTCTGAGGGATTGGGACTTCTTTAAGTGTAGCATGTCCAACAGCTCTGGGTTTGACGTGGTCTTGTATGTTAAGCAGAGATTGCCACTGAGTAGTCGATATGCGACAGAGTATAGCTGAAGATTTTTAAGGTGGTCAGTGTAGGGCATCTGCTTTAGGCCTGTGATTCTTTTAGTGTGGTATTTATGCGGTCATTCCAGTTGTTGCAGATGTCTTGAGAGGTACATACTAAATGGGGCATTGTATTCTATAATGGGTCTAATGAGGGATGAGTGCAGTGGGACAATGACCTCCTTTTTTCTGAATGAAAAGCCCTTAGTGATGAGATGTGCCACATAAAAGGATTTCCTGACTGTTGTGGTGATGTGGTCATCGAAGGTGAGACCACTGTCCACCTGTGTCCCTATGTCTCTTTTCACACTTTCGGTGTTTAGTGTACTGCCACGCATGTGGTAATTCACATGTACATGTTTTTCCCAAAGGGGATAACTATACATTTCTTGGCATTGATCTTGAGCCCATGGCTCTAGCACCAAGCATCTATTTCTGTAAGGCCCTTTTGTAGAGTATCCATATCATTTGGGGATTCAATAATGGCTCCCATTTTGTAGTCATCTGCGAACTTTGTTAGCCAGAGTCCCTTAGTGTTGGCCTCTACTTCAGAGAAGTAGATGCCAAACAAGAGCAGTCCCAGGACTGAATCCTGAGGTACTCCACTTGTCATTTGCCTGGAGCTGGATTTGGAGTCGGCTACTTTTACAGGATGGGTTCTGTCAGTAAGCCAGTTGGCAACCCATCAAGTTATGTAGGGATTAGTGCCCAGCTTAGTAAGTCTATCTATGATTCCAGAATGGGGAATGGTGTCAAAGGCCTTGGCGAGGTCCAGATAGGCTGTGTGGACCACCTTACCCTCTTCCATGGCTCTGTAGACTGATTCAAAGAAGTCAATCAGGTTCAGGAGACAAGATCGGCCCTTCACAAACTCAAACTGGGTGAAGTCCAGTGTTTGAAGGTTGCCAATGTCTTTGTTTATAAGTTCCATGATAATATGTTCCATGGCCTTGCAGATCAGGCTCATCAGACTGATGGGGCATAGTTTCCAGGATCCAAGCTGGATCCCCCCTTGTGGAGTGATATAACTGTAGCTGTGCACCACTCAGTGGGCATGAAGCCTGAGGTGAGGCTATGATTAAACATGACACTTAGGTGAGGTGCCAGTTCATTTTGTAGTTCATATAGTACACAGCCCGGGATATCATCTGGTCCCATGGATACTGTATTCTTAGCTTTGGAGAGTGCGTTTTTTTACCTGTGTGGCCATTATTACCAGCATTTGGCAATCTTTTGGAATTGAGATGGGCCATTTAGCGAGTGAGGGGGTTGAAGTTGGCACTGAATTGATCTGCCAGGATATTTAATGCCATTCTGTTGTAGCACAGAGCAGATCTGAGCATTGCCTTTAGATTATTGACATAGTTATAGAATGCCTTGTGGTTGAAAATGAGACAATCATCCAATACCTAATCACGCATCATGCCATACTATTCAGCTGCAGGGCCCAGGATCTGCAGGAGAGGACCACCCTGTGGAATGAGCTTGTCCACAGGGTAAGCGATGTTGGCCTGCACAACCGAAATTATACGCAGGTGCGGCATCAGTGAACAGATCTGATCTGCCAGGCCAATCAGCATGCTGCTGCAGTTAGAAGGGACCAGCTAGCCACAGGAGGGGTTCATGCCATCCAGCCCCCACTGACACATGCTGAGGAGCTCCTTGCCAGCCTTGCGGCAACAGCCAGCCTGACAAGACAGCAGGATGAAGACGGCATTATGGAGGTGGGTGCCACCCACACAATGGATGAGAAGTATGCAGGTAACGCCCCAGAGCACATTACTATATCACTGTTGCTTAGCCATTTTCATCTGTAAAGTATCTACATGTATATTTCAGATAAGATAGCCTGTTGCTGCAGTGTAGTAATGAACAGATGTGCATAATCTCTAGTATGGTGAATTTGTAATGTTGATGTGCTGAAATGCTGCTGCCACCCTGTACCAATGCCACAGGTGTGGCTGCTGACATTACTTCTCTCACACAACTATTTAGGTCCATCTGGTATACACCTGGGGCAGCAGCCTATATCTGGTGAGTATGGAGTTGTTTTGTTCAGGTTTGCCAATATACCGGCCATGTTATGGCCATGCTATTTGCCATGCACACATTTAACACACCTACCCATAATGCAAGCCAAGATGGATACCTGACATCTGCACATTTGTACAGAGGACAGACAGAAATTAGCTAGCCAACAGGTTATGCATTAGAATGAATGTTTTGACAGATAGACGTCTGACACTGATAGGTATGCCATTACTCCATGACAGTAGTCCTTAATGACATGTCCTAAATACATAGTAGTCTACAGTTGATATCAACATATCAGATCAATATCAAATAAGTGATACTTAAAAACATACAGCTCAAACACCAAGAACATAATAGTCAACACTCAGACTCCAGTTTTGCATGCTGGGGTGTATGGCTCCAGTACTACAATCTGCAATCTACTCTTACTTAGAAAAGCACTGTTAACAGTAGTAATGTAATGATACGATACATGCAAGTGTGACTGCATATAACCTGGGATACTACCCATGTATGAAAGACATACAAAGAGAAAAGATTGTGGTACTACCCTTGTATACTCAGGTGTCCCATACCGTATACTCACACACCTTGCAACTGTAATGACAGCACATATAAGCATGTTATATACATAGAATTAAATACAGTTATTAATGATTTCATTACCCTGCTATTTTATCAGAATGGAATGCGATGACTGGTTACCAGGGCTGAGCTATGCTTAGCAGATCTTGCTTAAATGTAAATGCTAAGCAGTTGCGCAATGGTAAGCGAAGCCTACATGGTGTGAGCATGTATTCATTTAACTGTACGTTAGCACTACTTACCATCGCACAAACTCACGCAAACCCACTTAAAGCTGCTCAAAACTGCCTTTACCACTCTGTATCCAACAGTCCTTGTTCTGCCTAGCAACAAAATAAACAGCCCTTGCAAGGTCTTGAACCCTCTAGACTATAGTCACTGCACTTAACCACTATGCCAGCTGAGCTGCAAAAATGTCTGTTGCTTTTTCAAATATATAAGTCAGTACATGTACTGAATAGTAGTGAACAACTGCTTTGACTACTACAATTATTTACTACTTGTTAGTGAAAATAGTGTTTTATCAGTCATGTTTTTATATCTAAATATACACATATCAGATAAATATGGTGGGATACATCTGAGATGGTATATACAACACTCAAGTTTAAACATAACAAGGATATGGATATATATATATATATATATATATATATATATATATATATATATATATATATATAAACTATGGACAACCAGCTGGTAAATGTAAACTGTTCCAGCAAACAAGCAAAAGTAGCAGCAAAGATGAAAATGGCAACAGTTGAATGAAGTATAGCTCCAAACCACATAAAATGTATACCAAAAATTGTAATATTCGGTAAGCGATTTCACCACACTCCGTGGCTTCCTCAGACCATACACAAATACAAAGGCACATAAAAACATTTCTAAATCACTCCCTGCATAGCTCATTAACTTCAAAAAACACTCCCAACCAATCAGGTTGCATTAAACCCTCCTCCTCTCTTACAAATGGCACTTCATTGATATATGTTGCAAATTACTACTTTTAAAACACATTTTTAAAACACATTTTAAAACACTTATTCAGCAATCAAAACATTCATAAACATTCCCAAGCACTACCTATTCAAAGACATTTCAGAACATTTCTTATATTAGTAACACTTCAGATGTTATATACTATATTAAACAAACATCTTTTACAGCAACGGTATTAAATTCACTTGTCATTATATACTTCTTACTAATATCATATTATACCATGCTGTCTACATTGCTAATATATATACTGTTTCTAAAAATTAATTTCAGTGCCAAATTAATCGAAATCTAGGCATGTTTATATTGCTTTTCATTACATTAGCATTGCAAATAAAGCCTCAGTTTAAAAGTACTCATAAGTTACCTGTTCCACAGGTTCATATTTCTTATTAAAGCTTAACTTCTTCCAATAGCTTAGTCAATTGATGAATTTATCCATGGAGCATATCCTTATTTAAATATAGTTATATTTCATCTTCGTTATATTATATTTCCAAGGATTTTAAAATATAAAACATGAAGAAAGTATGCTCATCATCATAAAAATGCCTTCCCGCATGCTCAATGATGTCATTGAGCTAGGAGTACACTCCATATTACATTCTCACACTCCCTTTATTAAATTATTATAAAGAAATAAATACTATAAAGTATATGTAATTTACAGGTAATTTAAAGTCAGCCAATTCATAAATTGGTAATCCGATATGCAGGTAAATCAGGTATCATCAAAGACACACAAACACACACAGTTTTACAGCTGCCATGTCTGGGATTACAACTCCTACCTAACTAGTATGCTACACTATAACATTTCACAGTTATCGCAAGCACCACGGAGCATATAGAGCTAAGGCTTGGCTAGAGGGTTATTTCAAGGTGACTGACATCAGCAGGAGTGCTAACGTGGGCAATGGGAAGTGCAGTGTGTATGAACGGGGCCTACATCATGCCTCTGGAAACACACACACACCCAGTCACACACAACTTTACATTTGACAGGACTGGGTATACAAATGCTAGATGAATACTGATTTGTATTATCATGTTACACAGTTATTACAAGCGCCACAGACACTATAGGGCAGAGGGCTTCCAAAAGGAATGTCTACAGTGATTGACATCAGCATATCATGTGATATCAGCCAATTGGATGTGTGGTGGGTGGGACAGGCATCATAAAGGAATTATCTCTGACACTGCCTGTCTCTCTCTTCTCCACATCTTTCTGTGTGTATGTTTGACATATTATAGTGTGTTGGCCTTGGATATGTGTAAGTATTCCTATACAGTGTGTGTGCAAAGCATGAATGGTGTACAATTTGGTGTGTATGCACAGTCATCTGTGAATGACACATATGTATAGTCCACTGTGTTGTCAGACATGGGCTTCATTTCTCTAAGGGTTGAAGCATGCCCAGTATGATGTTCTGTATTGAGTGTGTGAATGCATTCCAGGTCGGATTGTACTCCAATCCAGGGTTTGGTGTTCTACAACTACAGCTAGCAAATTTTTTCTGCAGGATATCTGTAGATAGATTGACAATATGGAGTCACAATGGGCAACATATAGTGGGATACTGTAACTAATGCTGTCTGTGCTGCTTGTGTTACATGGTTGGTGATAGCAGAGATATTTAGACATATGTACTGTTTTACACTGTGATGTATTATGTCATCAGCTACTATCAGATATAATTATTTGCTCACAGTTATTTCCTGAGAAATACAAGATGAATGAAGCTGTGTCCAGTATTGCGGTTCGCAGCCTACAAATTATTGCACACCCATGCCATTCTGGAGGGGTAACTGCAGACACTTGCTGATGGGTCTGTGTAAATGGTACAGCATCTTGGTACTATGGTGACTGAGGATCCCCTTTTTGTACATATATCAACTTTACAGAATGGGCATATCCTGCTGTGGCCATACATCTCAGCTGTACAGATTCAACAAGATTACCCAGAGGCAGGGCACATATATTGGGTCAGTTCCCCTTCACATTGTGATTTATGAGCAGGTTTGTAGCCACCCATTACTGGGTTTGTAGGCAGGGGTAGTATGGGCACACATCAGAGTTTCAGACTTCACACACTACATGACTTCCATGGTTCTACACCCCACACTCTGTTATTCTATCCTCTTCCTAAGATTATGCAAGTGATATCTGAGAAGTATCCCTATAGTTGACCCTTCATCCCGGCGGTATTTAGGGGTTGGTCTACAGTTCATGCAGTAGGACATGGTGGGCATGCTACTGGGATTTGTCAACATGGCCTTGCATTTGTGTTCTGTTGACTGTGTTAGGTTGTTAGTTGGATCCGCATGAGATACCATACATTGGCACTACAGGTGAGGCACAGGCCTTTGACAGAGGACTGTAGGCCATTTGGTAGTGATGCAGGCCATCTTTAGCAGGCCAGTGAATTCTGTCACTCCTAAATTCCCAGGCTGTGAGCCAGTGGATTCCCCTTGGATGACAGGATAAGTATGTAAGTTAATGGCAATTGTTCCTGTCCGTATTAACCCATTGGTCTGGATGCAGGCAGGGTGCTGCTTACAGCTGGTACACATGCATGGACCCCTCTTCAGCATGCTGCATTCTGTGGGTATTCCCATACAGAAGTGGGGTCATACTGTACTCATTCCCAAGAGCAAGGATATGACCTGTGATAAACCTGTGGCTGATGGTGGGCTGAGCTGAGTGAATGTGTGATATGGAAGCTACTTGCAGCTGACTCACAGATATACATGGGACATTCCCCTTATGTTGCCTTGTGCTCGGACATAGACAGTCTCTCATTACTTCATAACTGAGCCTTTTGTGGTCTGCAAGTGAGTGGCCAGACTACATCAGTATTCCATACTACACTGACAACTAATGTGCTGCTAACCTGTATGTACAATTCCAAAGTTGTGTGCAGTTGACAGTTACATTTTATGTACTCTGTCTAGGGTACTTCCACCTGTGTACTGTGTGTATATATTGGCCTAAATTCATGAAATGTCCATCTTTCAAACAGTGACAGATATTGACATCTGGACAGTGAGTATGGACAACTGCTGACATGAGTATTGCTGTGAAGCATTGTGGTTGGCACTGCAGTTGTTGGAACATGGCCCTGCCATCCACAGTACTGCCCATAGGCCACTGACACACAACCCTCCATGCCTACATGCTGACCACTTCCAGACAATATTGAACACACAACTTAACACATGAACCACTGCATATTGTATGCATGCAACAATCTATCCTGTAGATTGGGCCAGCTTGGGTAATCTGTGCTCCACTGTTATTACTCCTCACATTTACATGTTACTGTATTTTTACATAGGATTGTGGGGGGGGGCACATATGACAACTTTAAACAATTGCTATGACTGTACTGGTATTTCAGGTACTCTGTTGGCTTTGGTTTCATTTCATATTCTGACTTATCATGCAGACTGGATGCATATCAGTAGAGTACAGATCTTAGATTTTATTGACCTACATTTCAATTTCAGACTTCTTACCCTTCAGAACTAACATACATCTGCTAGACCTGTTGTAGTCTGTCTGTGTAGGTCTGAAGGGGGGCTGTTCATCATTGCCATCAATTGGAGGCCTTAGTCTAGTCTTTCTTTATGGTCATCTACACCTGTCCTGCTGGCTGAGGCTGGCGGTGGGTATGTGAGCACTGACATGCATGTGTGTGTCCTATGGATACACATTTGGGCCACCACATGTACTGCAGTGGGATGGGTCACCTTGTCTAGTACTGCCTAGTATGCTGACACCAGTATTTGTTGTGGATTTCTTGCAGCTCATATAAGTGTCCACTATCTGCTGCCATCCCAGTCAGCCACCCAATTCCCTTGCATACTCACATACATACCATAGATACAACTAGTAGAACATACTACTCCAGTCAGCAGTTGACAGGAAGAGTGACTTACCTTGTGGCTGTGCCAGTAGCAAGGACAGTGCTAGAGGGCTGACTATGTTGGATGCACATAATACACTCCCTATACATGGTGAAGCACTGGTAGTGTCATGTTTGGCATCCCTTTTACTGTATGTGCGAGTCAGAGAGAGGTGTCATTCCCTGGGTCTTTACCATATCAGTGTATGTGCTATGCATTACCTCTTTGCCAAGGCCTGGGCATACCGGGCACAACTCTTTCTGCCTACATGGGCAGGCTCAAGTATTTCCTTCTCTAAGTCCCTCTGTGCCTATGATGGCCTTGGCAATGGTGGTGGGCTGTGTGGCCTTGCTCCATGCTGTTCCTTATGCAGCTGTTTCCTGAGGATCATATTGTGTAGCATGGCACATACTATGAACATTTGTGTGCATGTAGCTGGAGAGTACTGCAAGGCTCCACCAGATATGTCCAGGCAGCGGATCCATGACTGGAGCATCTCAAACACACTCTCTATTGTGATTCTGGTTTGTGCATGTGCCTCGTTATGGAGTTCGTGTTCAGTTGTGTGTGTATTTCTGAGGGGTGTCATCAGCTACGGCTCCAGTGTATAGCCAGCATCCCCCACTAGGTGGCCATATGGGATGCCCCCACTGGCAAATGACTAGTACAGCTGTATCATATGCCAGATGTGGGAGTCGTGATACCTTCCAGGGCTGCCAGCACACACATTCAAGATAATGCCCTGGGCATCACATATGACCTGGCAGTTGGAGGGGAAGCCCTTGCAGTTTATGTAGACCCTACCCCTCTAGCCAGGTGGTGCTTTGATGTGTATGTGCATGCACTCTATACCACCCACTACCTGAGGGTATTCTGCTATTTGGTCGAAGAATCGCATATTGCTGTTCAACTCCTCATGGGTTTTGAGGAAATATATGTGCTCACCAGCATGTGCTGACATGGCATCCCCAGGAACTGGTGGAGTACCCATGATGCTGATGCCTGTGAGATCCCCATGATATCCCCAGTTACAGTTACCCTTTGGAAGGTACCTGTCGCTAGTATTCTTAAGCCTGCACATATCTTGGTATCCACTGGGGTGAGTTCCCCTCTGTTGGTTCTGTGTGTGAGGCGTGGCCAGCACAGCTCAAAATGTGCTGTAGAATGTCCCTGTCCACCCTATAGTGCTCCACTATCACCAGCTCATGTAGCCCCTGGTAGGTTACCCTGGGTCTGTACACCCTTCTCCTCCTCCTCACTGTGGGTTGGTTGTCAGCATTCACATCCTCACCACCCTCAGCCTCTTGCACGTTTTGATGTATGAGAGTGAGCAGCCCCTAACATTTTGTTAGTTTTGTCAGGTAAAATTTCCCCATCTGTATACACCTGTGGTTTAGAGTTTGTGGGAAAAACCAGACTGGAATGTGCTTGCATTGTTTATAGTAGTGTGCTAGGCTGTTCCATGTGTAATTGTCTGATTCTGATACATTTCTCCTGCCAGCTATGCTAGTTCTCCTTGATTGCCTTCCTACTGCTGTTTTCCCTTCCCATTGCCCTCCCATTTAAGCCTTGAGGCACGGCGCACATACCCAGTGCTCCGATGTGAACAAAGTTGCTATTTCCTGTTTTTTTTTTCTTTTGTTTAAAACCTGGTGCATGGCATGCACACCTGTTTAGGCAATTAAACACTGCTAGGCAGCCTCAGTCACACCCCCATTTCTTAGCTGTGCTTAGCTTAGGGCAAACATGGGCAACAGACCTCCAATAAGCTTACAGCATGCATGACACTCCCACTTATGAGGTCATTCACCTCTTAGACTTATATAATGGTGTTGCTGCACCTACACGGTTGGGTGCAAGCTAACACTGAGAGGAAATCTGTGATTCAGTATCTAACCCCTCATTTGCATAAAACAAAATGCTAATTCAGTTACCACACTCAGACTCAGCCTTCCCCCTTAGCAACCACCATTCCCTGGTATTGTTGTCTTGTACATGCCATTGACTGTTATCACAAAATGCTGATTTGGGTTTAAAAGTTTATTTTCACCTTTTTTCTTATTTTCAGGCTGATCCTATTTGCACACCGCTGCCCTAAGCTTAAATGGCCGAGATTGGCCAAAAAAAAAACAATAAAGTGTTTTTTTATAATTTTGCAACTATTTCTCATGCCAATGGCCATATATTTGGCCATTGGCATGCCTACTACATTGCATACATGCTTTCTTTCAAGCTGTCATGCATCCATTTTGTAATTTGCAGAAATGTATTTGGTTAGTAACCAAACACATTTCTGCTGGTTACACTATTCCTGCACAGACGTCTGCCTGCTTCCTGGATCGCAAATTTACCTCATTTGCATGGTTTTCACCATCAAATGAGATAATTGGCATATAGCAGTGGCATCCATGCAGGAATAGTGTAGGTGCACTCGTGCATGTCTCGGGGGCTTGTTCCTAGATCGCTCAGCGGCCAAATTGCATGCAGCAGCTCTTGCACTATTCAGGCACTCCTTACAGAGCTTGCTGAATCCGGGGGATGATGCTGTATCCAAAGTTACTTACAAAATGTATCAGGCCTATGAGGCTTATCATATTGATCACCTTATATAGCTCTAAGAAAATACCTGGTGCCACTTTAAATGAGTTTCAGTTACACTTGGTATTGCAATGTTAACAGAGGGATATATCTCTAGAGCTACAATGAGAGGAGATTAAGACCTGGTCTTCATTAGAACATGATTGCAGTATTGCTGATGCTTGGGAAATATCTTTCCAAGGATACCATACATCCAGAAGCTTTACAAAACTACTTAAGCACATGAAGTACATTTCTTCTGTATGAGGAAATGCAACTGTGGTTGGCATATCCTCTATAAGGAAAACGTTACTAAGTATTCTGTTTGAGACCTGAACATAATTATGGAGACTGCTGTCATTTTAAATCCTTAGTCCCTAAAACTATCAGAAGTGGATTAGCTTCCCTAAAATTATATACAGAGAAAACAAATAGCTTAAGGAACTAATCATGGGAAGATTGCCTTTAAGTCATTGCTCTCAGACATCCCCCAGCAGCTTCACACAAGGACTAGGTAGCTGAATGAGTCAACAGTTCCTGTTAATCAGGCAGTGTTGTCATTTCTGCCAAAGTACAAGATTAGCCTGCAGACCATTCAGATACATTTTCTGCTCCCATAGTCAAGACCCCTCTGGTGGCTTATCTCTTCTGACCAATTAAGTGGCTCCCAAGGCAATGAAAGGGTAAGGTGAGCTGGTTATTTCTGAGGATTCATAAGGTACCCTACAGTACCTCACTTGAGAGGAAGTACCTCATACCCTTAGTGTACATCAAGAGTCTACTTATCCACAGATCATTACTCTGGATATTTAAAAAAGAAGAAACAGAAGATTAGACATGTACCCCCTCTTGTCAATGTTTTTTTTCCTTCAGATCAGCAACAGGAATGGAACAATGTATCCTAAAGGCTTTTCAAAGTCTTAATGTTTCTTAAGCTTCCTCAAATTTTCTCTCCTACTACTACTCCTCAGAAAACAAAGAGAGACACCTTGTCTGATGATGAGAAATCTTCTGATTCTGATGATGTGTCTCTGGACTCTTCCCTGATTCAGTCTCCAAACTGGAAATCACTTTGTCCATTTAAGTTTACATTGAATGTATGGTTTCAAAGTGTACTAAAAGCAAATGTAAACTTATCAAATCTGAAATCCCGATATTTGAATAGCAAATGTAGTTCAGCCATCACATATTTAAAACAGCAAATATTGAACTGTTAGTATTAACGTGGTTCAAAATTGGTGTGTAAAATCGTTTTGAAATTTGACATTGTATTTTGAAGATAAGTTTAAATAGACAAAGTGATTTCCACATTCTGATAGTAAACCTAATAAAGATAGCAAAGCTATGGATAAGCACATAAAGAAAGTGTATGCCCCTGCCACTCCTTTCTATGCCCTACATTTCCAAACCCATATGACAAAACACTTGATAGGTATTCTTGACACATGTATAACCTAATTTATGATGTTTGACTCTGACATTGGAACTATTCTGCAGAATATGCTCAGTTAAGAACTACTCAGGTAGCAAGACATTCCATAAAATGTAGCTAGCTACTGTTCCTGGCTTCATCTTCAGTCCTTGCCAGATGATTTTAAGGCTAAACTTTTGAATATCTCTCATAACAGGTCAACTCTTTCCACACCTGTCTCTATGGAAAGTTTCCAAACTTTGCAAGATAGTAAGAAGATTATGCAGGATTTCAAATATATTTTTCTTTCCACGCTACCAAAGTTCCACAGAAAATAAATCCCACCAAACATGTTCAGTTTTACTATCAAAGTGAAAAATCCCAGGAAAAAAGAAAGCTGTTTCCAAAGAAAAAGCATGCAGATAATCCTGAGTCAGACTTCAAAATTTCCAAACAATCATTTCTTGCAGAAGCTCCAGATTATGACTATGTTCTTCTCTCTTGCCCTGCATTCCTCCAGCTTGACCCCCCGACCATTCTTTCAGAAACACTTTTACAATACCTTTACCCTTGGTGAATGACAACAATATCAGACATCTAGGTATTGAACATCATTTGTAAGGGGTAAAGACATACCTGGAATCCCATTCCCTCTCCAAAAGGTACCCTCAGTTATCCACAACTCAACCACATCTAGTTCTTCTAATCATACTAAAGACTTCTTTTTTATCAGGTGATAATACAACTTGTCCTGACTCATGAAAATGAAAAGGGATATTATTTCAGGTTCTGCCTATTGCAAAAGTAAGGGATAAGGGGAAAATTTGGATTTATCCTTCCTAAATACTTTTCTGAAAATACCAAAATTCAAGATGTTATCTTTCCATAGCTTACTATAAACTTTCCCCAGATTTATCTGGTTACTTTTGGTGTGAAGGACACCTACCTACACATTTCTATCCATCCAACTCAGTGGAAATTCTTAAGATTTTATGTTTTTAGATATAATTTCCAATTTTCTCTTTTGCTCTTTGATCTTTGTACAGTTCCAAGAGTTTACACAAAATGCCTCACCTCTCTGGTACCATTCTACAGACTGCAAGTTATCCACATCTTCTCCTACCTAGATGACATTCTTTAATCTAATCTACTTCACTTCAGAAAGCATTACAGGCTTAACAATTTGTAACCAATCTTTTTCTGAATCTAGGCTTCACTCTAATTTGAAAAAACTTCCCTTCATCATTGTCAAAGCTTAGTGTTTCTGACTTGTCTTCTGGATACTTGCTGCTTGATAGCTTTCATCACTCAGAAAGAAATCCAGTTTCTGACTTTGTACTTTCTTTCTTTCCCTTTTAAATGTGGAAATGATCATTGCAAGAGAGAGAATCTGAGAGCACTGGTTAAATGGCATAAACAATACATACACCTTTTTCCAAACTCCATATGAGAGGATTCAGTGGTATTTTAAATTGACTGGGGCACAGCACTACCACCCCCTTTCCTTCTCAGTCTGTCTTTATCTATCTTGCCTTTAATGAAGAAGGACATTCACTGGTAGATAAACCAAATATTACTCAAAACAGGTGTTTAATTTCTGGTTCATTCTCACATCTAGAAGGTCTCAAGGGATAATTCAGACCTGACCTACGGAGCCCTCACAATGGGCACAACAGTCTAAGGGCTCTTGTCAAGGTAAACAGACACAAAATCATAAACACGAAGGAGATGAAAGCTCTGCTATTTGCATTACAGACTCTCCATCACCTCTGGTCCTCAGGAAGTTGCAAATCATAATAGACAATACCACAGTCATGTGGTGATCAACAAACAAGGGAGAGTAAAGTCTTGCCATCTTTGGAGGCTGTCCGTGATATTTGGAATGCTGTTGCTCACCACAATCACTTTCTCCAAGCAATTTATATTCCATTAATAGATGACTTTAATGACAGAATATCTGAGCAGATCTGAGGAAGATCCTTACAAATGGATATTAAAGAGAAATGTCTTCCTTCAAATTATCCATTGATGTGAAATTCCAGAGATAGATGTGTTTACCACCACTTCGAGCAGGCTGCACAGGCTGTTCTGCTACAGAGCTTTATGCAAGGAAGCATGAAAAACAGATGCCTTGTCAATCTATTGGGAAGGGAGATTCCTGTATGCCTTACATCCATTTCCACTCATTCCAAAGTTCTTTCTGAAAATTCTGAAACACAGTCTAAAATGCTGCTGATGACTCTCTTTATGCCCAGAAAACTTTGGTTTTCTGTTTTTCCATTTAACCAAGGTTAATTGCCACACGTTTCCTCAAATGATGGACATGTTCACACAACAAAGTTGCGTTGCCATTCATTCAAATTAAAAAAAAAACTCTGAAACAGATTGGAGGAAAAGCTTCTAATTCTCTTCAGACACCTTTACTTTGAAGATGTATTATATGTAATAAAGAAGGAATGAAAACCTGCTGCAAAAAAATCTTACATTCGAAAACTTAAGATTTTCAATCTGGTGCACTCCACAAGGGAGGATCCACCTTGGATCCCGGGAACTACCGTCCCATCAGTCTGACAAGCATTATCATGGAACTTATAAACAAAGACATTGGCAATCTTCAAACACTGGACCCCACCCAGTTTGGGTTTGTGAAGGGCCGATCCTGTCTCCTGAATCTGATTGACTTCTTCAAATCAGTCTCCAGATCTGTGGATGAGGGTAAGTCAGTCCACACAGCCTATCTGGACCTTGCCAAGGCCATTGACACCATCACCCACTCTGGAATCATAGATAAACTTACTAAGCTGGGCATAAATCCCTACATCACTCGATGGGTTGCTAACTGGCTTACTGACAGAACCCAGACAGTAAAAGTAGCAGACTCCAAATTTAGCTCCAGACAAGCGACAAGTGGAGTACCTCAGGGTTCAGTCCTGGGACCACTCTTGTTTGGCATCTACTTCTCTGAAGTACAGGCCAACACTAAGGGACTCTGGCTAACAAAGTTTGCAGATAACTGCAAACTGGGAGCCATTATTGAATCCCCAAATGATGTGGATATTCTACAAAAGGGCCTTACAGAAACAGATGCCTGGTGCCAAAGCCATGGGCTCAAGCTTAATGCCAAGAAATGTATAGTTATCCCCTTTGGAAAAAAACATGTGCCCATGAATTACCCCCTAGGTGGCAGGACACTAAACATCAAAAGTGTGATGAGATACTTAGGGACACAGGTGGACAGTGGTCTCACTTTCGATAACCACATTGCCACAACAGTCAGGAAATCCTTCTATGTGGCACACCTCATCACTAAGGGCTTTTCCTCCAGATAAAAGGAGGTCATTGTCCCACTGTACTCATCCCTCATTAGACCCATTATAGAGTATAATGCCCCGTTTGGTATGTACCTCACAAGACATCTGCAACAGCTCAAAAGGCCACAGAAATACCTCACTAAAAGAATCACAGGCCTAAAGCAGATGCCATATACTGACCGTCTAATAAAACTCCAGCTATACTCTGTGGCATATTGTCTACTCAGAGGCGATCTCTGCTTAACATGCAAGGCCATGTCAAACTCTGAGCTGTTGGACATGCTCCACTTAAAGAAATCCCAATCCCTCAGAGCCACATGCTCCAGGGATCTAAACCTTGTCATCACAATAAACAAAACATGCTGGTGGGATAGGTTCCTGACCCAGAGACTCCCCATACTCTGGATTAGACTGTCCATACATATCAAGCAGAGTGCCTCATTGGCCATCTTCAAAAGGAACCTTGATGATTGGATGGGAGATAGGAAATTCACCCCGGAAATCATGTCAGTTGCCCTGCTAGACAAGGGCCTGGAGAAGTAAATATTGTGGGAAGAAATATCCAGGAAATTGTTATGGCTAGGCTTACATAGGCCCTAGGGCCGCTAGCCTAGTACCAACCTATGAACCTATGAACCTATGGTTTTATAACAAAGAACAGGACCACTATTAACTGGGTATATATATATTATCCTGGAATCCAACCTATTGTCATTCAGTACTTGTGTGAGCTGCTCAACTCAGGGCTTGTATGCACCTCCCTCAAGAGTCATCCATCAGCCATTTTAACATTCTTACCTAAGGACTCCTCATTCACACATTATGAGGTCATACAATTCCTAAAATCTGACATTCGTATTAGGCTCCCAAAATTCGACCCCCATTTCTTGGGACCTGAACTATTTCTTAGAAAAAGCTAACACATCCTCTTTTTTTCTAGCTTTTCTGCATCTCTAAAGTTCCTTATCTAGAAGACAGTCCTATTAGTTACACTAACAGCTTTTATAGGGATATCAGAGTTACTGACCCTTATGTGGTCCTCTTGCTTTTTTTTCATACGGACTGGATACTTATATGCCTAATATAATCACTGCAATGTCTATGTGTCTGTATCAGTTTCTTCATTTTCCTACATAAAAATAAGGTGGGGGGTTCTTCATTTACTAGATAGCCAGATACAATTAAAATTCAATTTGAACAAAACAAAAATGATCAGAAAATCTGACTTGATTGTTTATTTCCTTTAATGGAAAAAAGATGAGCTTTCCAGTTTTTAATTTTATCATCTCCAGGAGGATTTCACTTGCCATGCCCTTTGTTTCTCCATCCATGAAAAATCTCTCCAAGATCTGGTAAAAGCTTGCTCTACTAAAGTGCTTGCCTGTTCAGGAGTTTGCTTTAAATGTCTAGATTCATGATCAATTCTGAAATCAGCAACTTGGTCATCCTGTCACACTTTTACTAAACATTATAGGATCAATGCTTTCTCTATGGATAGATCTATTTTTGCCAGATCCATTTTTGTATTTGATGATGAAGTCTATTTCTAGATCTCAGACTTCTTCCCAGTCAAGATAAATGCTTTGGGAATCTTCCCAACTGTCAGCAACATAGCAACAATATTCTGGTGAAGAATATATCACAGTTGTGTAAGAACTAACAATAGTGGTATACATGTGAACAGATCACCGTTGCAGTATGTGCACCCTTCTTCTTTCCACTCATGTTTTATAAATTTTCTGTCTTCCTTCAGCCACGGTGGACACTTTCTTACACTATCTCCTTCCTTTTTCATCTTTCTTTATCTTGGTCCCTTTTATTGGAGTACTAGCCATAGGCAATTAGTTTATTGGGGCAATAAAATTCTGAAGATTTTTGTGCCTGTATATCCCATATGCACATGGATATAGTCTCCTGCTTAGGTTGTAGGTCAGACATATGGTATCCAAGGATGGAGCCAAAGCTTTTTTTTATAACTAGTCAGTCATAAATAGTCATTGGTAGGATACCTCTAAATTGTCAACAATACTGCAACAGTGGTCTATTTGAACATCTACTGTCATAGTAAGTTCTTACACAACTATATTGTTTTGTTTATTAATTGCTTGTGAATACTATACTTGTATCATTTAAGTATTAGGTTAATTATGAGTATTGGCCTATAAGTTTTAGGTTCAACATCAACACTGAACAGACTTTCCTCCTTTATAAAGTAAAATAATGAGACACTTTCTAGATACTGCTAAAGTTACTTTCACTGGTGTATCTATTTACTAGTCTTGTTAGTGAATATCAAGTGAATAAGTGCACTATTTGATAAACGTATAAGTTATTTGATCTGAACCTGTTGATACATGACAGTTGTTTGTTTAGTAGAAGTTTATTTAAAGAGATTTTGCTAAAACGGTGAGATGACTTGGGGTGGGGTGAAGTGTGTGAATTGCATGTTTTAAAAATTTGCTTAGGACCTCTTAGTACATTTTGGGTGATATAGTAATGAAGTTAGCCTGTTTAAAGTGTTGTTTTTCTTAATTTTATTGACTTATTTGTATGTATTCTTATTTGGAAACGTAATTTTAATTATTTGCTAGCATGTTGGTCTGTTGTGTTTTAAAGGTTGCTATAGATTTTTCCAAGGTGTATTTCTCTTTAGAATTAGAGATTTTAATCCAGAAGCTGATTTTGTTTGGGGGATGTTTTAACTGAATAATTTCTAAGGGTTATCAAGAATACCAAAAATGCTATTGTATAAAGTATCTGCTGCTTAAGAGTTGGTAATATATGGAAGGGGCCAATTAACTTTTTTTTTGTATTATATTTTTGAAGCGCATTACATTAAAGATTTAAAATTGTAGATCTGGACATATCTGTGGATTTTGTTAAGTGTAACCTGATTCCATATGATAAATGAAGGTTAGTGGTCTGTACTTGAGAAATAGAGTATGCCTGCTGCAATGGTTTGTTTGAAGTTTGGGGTTAGGACCCAAGCCAATATATTAGCACTTTTAGTGGAGTTAACAGCTGCAATTGAGGGATTAATTACTTGAGTTAAACCACATAGGATTAGGGAAGAGAAAATTTAAGTGTGATCCAGTCACTGTTAAGGGCAACTACACAGACAATCTAGAAGTTTTTACTGTTGATTATTCATCAGAATGTGTTCTTGCATATGTTATTGCTTCTAGGATAGCTTTCTACAAACTTAGTAGCTTTAAATTCTTAAATTTGCAAAGGACAAATGTAGGGTTAATATTTCTTTATTTCTGTTTAGAGTGCATTGTTGATTATAGAATACTGAATTTAGATTTCCTTTTGTTGGGATTTTCCTGATTACTTGTGCGATCTGAATTAATGGAAGATCTTATAGCCTGGTTGTTTAATTTCCTCAGTTTTGTTCTAATATTTTAACTGAATTTCCTTTACAGTAAGTATATCTGGGGAATAGTAGTTAATAAATGCTTTAAGTTGGTCCTCTTTGTTGTGTAAGTTTCTAATGTTTAGGGTAATTATTATTTGGCCATGTACTACTGGCATAGGAGTCCTCATATGGAAACATCTATTTACCATTAAGTAGAATGACTATCCCCTGGACTCAGCAAGCTCTGCACAGTGTGCAAGAATAGTATAAGAGCTGCTGTACGCAATATGGCTGACGAGTGATACAGGAATGAGCTCCCGGGATGTGCATGAGCGGTCCTACACTATTCCTGCATGGACACAGCTCCTGTATGCTAATTACCCCATTTGCAGGTGAAAACCATGCAGATCAGGTGAATTAGTGATTCAGGAAGCAGGCAGGTGTCTGTGCAGGAATAACCTGCAGAAATGTATTTGGCTACTAACCGAATACATTTCTGCAAATTACAAAATGGAGGGATGACAGCTCCAAAGAAATCATGTATTCAATATAGTAGGCATGCCAATGGCCATATATATGGCCATTGGCATGGTAAATAGTTGCAAAATTATAAAAAATAACTTTTGTTTTTGTTTGGCCGATTTCGGACGTTTAAGAGTAGGGCAGCTGTGCGCAAACAGGATCGGCCCGAAAATAAGAAAAAAAG
Organism: Protopterus annectens; assembly: GCF_019279795.1. Lineage (NCBI taxonomy): Eukaryota > Metazoa > Chordata > Ceratodontiformes > Protopteridae > Protopterus > Protopterus annectens. Next base: position 44,536,223 of record NC_056736.1, read on the forward strand.
ATGGAAATAAGCTTTTAAACCAAAATCAGCATTCTGCCATAATAGTCAATGGCATGCATAACACAACAATACCATGGAATAGTGGTTGTTAAAGGGGGAAGCCTGAGTGTCAGTTTTGTAAACATGCATTAGCAGTCAGTTTTATGCAAATGAGGAGATTGATACTGAATCACAGATTCCCATCATTGCTAGCTTGCACCCAACCATGTAGGTGCAGCAACACCATGGTATAAGCATAAGAGGTAGATTACCTCATAAGGGGGAGTGTCATGCATGCTGTAAGCTTATTGGAGCTCTGTGGCCCGTGTTTGTTCTTAGCCAAGCACAGTTAAGGAAGAGGGTTGTGTCTGAGGCTGCCTAGAAGTGTTTACATTGCCTAAACGGGTGTGCACACCGAGCACCAGGTTTTAAAAAAAAATCAGGAAATAGCAGCTCTGTTCACATCTGAGCACTGGGTATGCACTGCATGTCTCGAGGTTTAAACATGAAGGCAATGGGAAGGGAAAACAGCAGTAGGAAGGCAATCATGGAGAACTAGCACAGCTGGCAGGTGAAATGTATTAGAATCAGCCAGTTACACAGGCAGCAGCCCAGTCCAGCACACTACTATAAACTATGGGGTCTATATTATATTTTCGAAGGTTTCATACTTTGAACACCATATGGTCGACACCATATGAGCGATGTTTGAAATATCGAAAATATAATAAAAAAATAAAAATAAAAAACTATACTTACCTAAATGCTGTAGGCGGGGGCAAGCCCCCCCCTGCACCCCCCACACTCCCGCTACTTAAATATTCCTACTCTGAGATCACATTGCATTGAAGTAAAGGGAAAATATTCCTTACGGCGATTTCTGTGTTATGTGTGTAACGTTTCGGCATTTTGACCAATCAGGCTCACTCAATACGTGTTCGCCGTTTACAATTTTTGATCACGTGACAGGAACCATAAACTATGCAAACACCTTTCACTCTGATTTTTCACACAAATTCTACACCACTGGTGTAGACAGATGGGGAAATTTTACCTGACAAAACTACCAAAATGATATAGGCTGCTGTCACTCTCATATGTCAATATGTGGAAGAGGTTGAGGGTGGTGAGGATGAGAATGCTGATGACCAACCCACAGTGAGGAGAAGGAGAAAAGTGTACAGACCCAGGGTAACCTACCAGGGGCTACATGAGCTGGAGATAGGCAAGCACTATAGGGTGGACAGGGACATCCTACAGCAAATTGTTGAGCTGTGCCAGCCACACCTCACACACAGAAGCAACAGAGGGGAACCCATCCCAGTGGATACCAAGGTATGTGTAGGCTTAAGAATACTAACCGCAGGTACCTTCCAAAGGGCAAATGTAGATATCATGGGGATCTCACAGGAATCAGCATCCAGGGTACTTCACCAGTTCCTGTATGCCATGTCAGCACATGCCAGTGACCACATATATTTCCTCAAGACCCATGCAGCGTTGACCAGCTATGGGGGATGCTGGTTACGCACTGGAGCTGTGGCTGATGACACCCCTCAGAAATGCACACACACCTGAACAAGAGCTCCATAATGAGGCACACGCACAAACCAGAATCATAATAGAGCGTGTGTTTGGGATGCTCAAGTCACAGATGTGGTGCCTGGACATATCTGGTGGAGCCTTGCAGTACTCTCCAGCTACTTGTACACAAATTTTTATTGTATGTACCATGCTACCCAATATGATCCTGTGGAAACAGCTGCAGCAGGAACAGCATGGGACAAGGCCACACAGCCCCCTACCATTGCCAAGGCCAGCACAGTCACAGAGTGACTTGGAGTAGGAACAACATAGCCTGCCCATGAAGGCAGAAGGAGATGTGCCCAGTATGCCCAGGCTTTGGCAAAGAGGCAACACATAGCACATACATTGATATGGTAGGAACCCAAGGAATGAAACCTCCCCCTAACTCGCACATATAGTTTAAAGGATGCCAAACATGACACTACCTGTGATTTACCATGTATAGGTTGTGTGCTATGTGCATTCGACATAGTCAGCCCTCCAGCACCATCCTCAGTACTGGCACAGCCACACAATAAGTCATTCTTCCTATCAATTGTGATTTGAGTAGTATGTTTTGCTAGTTGTATCTATGGTATGGATGTGAGCATGCAAGGGAATTGGGTGGCTGAATGGGATGGTAGCAGATAGTTGACACCTATATGGGCAGCATGAAATCCATAAGAAATACTGGTGTCAACAAAGTAGGCAGTACAAGACAAGGTGAAAAATCCCACTGCAATACATGTGGTATCCCAAATGTGTGTCCATTGGACACACACATGCATGTCAGTGAGGCTCACATACCCAACAACAGCCTCAGCCAGCAGGTCAGGTATAGATGACCATAAAGAAAGGCGGTGCTAAGGCCTCCAAATAATGGCAATGGGAGCAGCCCCCCCCCTCCAGACCTACACAGACAGACTACAACAGGTCAGGCAGTTGTATGTTAGTTCTGCAAGGTAAGAAGTCTAAAACTGAAATGTAGGTCAATAAAAACTAAGATCTGTACTTTACTGACATGTTTCTAGTCTGCAGGATAGGTCAGAATACAAAATGAAATGAAAGCCAACAGAGCACCTGAAATACCAGTACAGTCATAGCAAATGTCTACAGTTGTCAGGTGTGCCCCCTCACAATCCTTTGTAGAACTGCAGTAACATGTACATGTGGCTTTAATAACAGTGGAGTACAGATTACCCAAGCTTGCCCAATTTACAGGATAGATTGTTGCATGTGGACAATATACGGGGTTCTGTGTGTTAGGTTGTTGTGTGTTGCATATTGTGTGGAAGTGGTCAGCATGTAGGCATGGAGGGTTGTGTCCCAGTGTCCTATGGTCAGTACTGTCAATGACAGGGCCATGTTCAGACAACTGCAGTGCCAACCACAATGTATCCCAACAAGACCCAATTCAGCAATCATCCATATTCTTTGTTCAGATGTCAATATCTGTCACCATCTGAAAGATGGACATGCCATGAATGTGGGCCCAGATATTACACAGGGGCAAGTACCCTAGACAAAGTACATGAAATGTAACTGTCAACTGCACAGACCTTTGGAACTGTACATACAGGTTAGCAGCACATTAGTTGTCTGTGTAGAATAGAATACTGATGTAGTCTGGCCAATCACTGGCAGACCACAAAAAGCACAATGTAATGAGAGACTGCTTACGTCCCTGCACAAAACAGCATAAAGGGAATGTCCCAGGTATAGCTGTAAGTCAGCTGCAAGAAGCTTCCATATCACACATGCACTTAGCTCTCCCCACCATCAGCCATAGGTTTATCACAGGTCATATCTACGCTACTGAGAATGATTGCAGTATGACTTTCACTTCCTTATGGGAATACCCACAGAATGCAACATGCTGAAGAGGTGTCCCATGCAGGTGTGCCCCTAGCTGTAAGCAGCACCCTGCCAGCATCCAGACCAATGGATTAATATGGACAGGAACTATTGCCATTAATACCTCGCACACTTACCCTGTCACCCCAGGGGAATCCAGTGGCTCACAACCTGGGACTGTATGTGTGACAGAATGCACTCGCCTGCTACAAATGGCCTGCATCACTACCAAGTGCCCTACAGTCCTCTGTCAAAGGCCTGTGCCTCACCTGTACTGCCAATGTATGTTATCTCATGGGGTCCCAACTAACAACATAACAGTCCACAGAACACAAATGCAAGGCCATGTCAACAAATCCCAGCAGCATGCCCACCATGTCCTACTGCATGAACTGTGGACCAACCCCTAAATAACACTGGGATGAAGGGACTACTATAGGGATACTTCTCAGATATCAATTGCATAATGTTAGGAAAAGGATATAATAACAGATTGGGGGGGGTGTAAAAGCATGGACACCATGGAGTGTATGAAGTCTGAAACTGTGATGTGTTCCCATTCTACCCCTGCCTGCAAACCCAGTAATGGGGGGCTACAAACTCACTTATAAACCACAATGTGAAGGGGAACTGACCAGATATATGAGCCCTGCCCCTGGGTAACCTGGGTGAATCTGTACAGCTGAGAGGTATGGCCACAGCAGGATATGGCCATTCTGTTATGTCGATAGATGTACAAGCAGGGGATCCTCAGCCCCCACAGTACCAAGGTGCTGGACCATTTACACAGACCCATCAGCAAGTGTCTGCAGCTATCCTTCCAGAATGGCATTAGTGTGCAATAATATGCAAGCTGCAGACCACAATACTGGACACAGCTTCATTCATCTTGTATTCCCCAGGAAATAACTGTGAGCAAATAAGTATATCTGTCAGTAGTTGATGACATAATTCATCACAGTGTAAAACAGTACATATGTCTGAGTATCTGTGTTAACACCAACCATATAACACAAGTAGCACAGACACAATAGTTACAATATCCCACTATCTTTTGCCCATTGTGATTCCATATTGTCAACCTATCCACAGATATCCTGCAGAAACAGGTATGTGTAGAACACAAAATCCTGCACTGGAGTACAACCTACCTGGAATGGATTCACACACTCAATACAGAAGGTCATAGTGGGCAAGCTCCTACACTTTCAGAAATGAAGCCCATGTCTAACAATAAAATGCAGAAGGTCATACTGGGCATGCTCCAACACATACACAAATGAAGCCAATGTCTGACAACAACAATGGATGCCTTGCACACACATTGGATAGGAATACTTAGTCATATCCAAAGCCCACACACTATAATAGGTCAAACATACACACACAGAGATGTGCGGAAGAGAGAGACAGACAGTGACAAAGATATTGTCATCATGAGGCCTATCCCACCCTCCACACATCCAAATGGCCAATATCACATGATGTGCCGATGTTAATCACTGTAGATATTTGCTTTTGGTAGCCCTCAGCCCTATTGTGTCTGTGGTGTTTGTGATAACTGTGTAACATGATAGTATAAATCAGTATTCATCTAGCATTTGTATGTAAAGTTGTGTGTGATTGAGTATTGTGTGTATGTTTCCAGAGGAATAGTTTATGGCCCATTCACACACACTGCACTTCCCATAGCCCATGTTAGCACTCATGCTGATGCCAGTCACCTTGAAATAACCCTCTGGCCAATTCTCAGTCCCATAATTTCTGTGGCATGTGTGATAAATACGTAATGCTATAGTATAGCATACTAGTTAGGTAGGAGTTCTAATCCCAAACATAGCAAACTATGAATCTCTGTGTGTGTGGAGATTAATGATTTTGAGGTCATTCACAGTCAATACAGTTCCCATTGCCCTACTTTAGCAAGCCTGCTGATGTCAGTCACCTTGAAATACCCCTTTGGAAAAAAGCCAGCCCTATAAACTCCATGGTGTGTGTGGTAACTGTGTAATGCCATAATGTAACATGCTAGTAAGGTAGGAGTTCTAATTCCAGACATGATAACTGTGAAACTCTGTGTGTGTGTGTCAATATTAATGCTTTTGAGGCCATTCACAGTCACTAAACCTCCCATTGCCCTATTTTAGCAAGCCTGCTGATGTCAGTCACCTTGAAATACCCCTTTCAACAAAGTCCAGCTCTGTAAGCTCCATAGCATGTGCGATAATTGTGTAGTGCTGTAGTGTAACATACTAGTTAGGTTGGAGTTTTAATCTCAGACATGGCAACTGTGAAACTCTGTGTATGTCTGTTTGTAGAGATTAATGATTTTGAGGAAATTCACAGCCACTACACCTCCCATTGCCCTACTTTAGCAAGCCTGCTGATGTCAGTCACCTTGAAATACCTTTTTGGAGAAAGAACAGCTGTATAAGCTATGTAGTGTTTGCCATAAATGTGGAACAATGTAATAGCAGTAATTGTACAGGTATGGATTTGAATCCCATCTGTGGCAGGTTTGTGTACCTCAAAGATGTTGGCCACATCTACACCCAGTACACATTTCAAAGTCTGACTTTAGCAGTCCTGCAGATATCATCCACCTTACAAGTACCTGTTGCCAATTCTGAACCATGTCATGTCAGTGGTGCATGTGGTAAATGCGTAACACAAAGGTCCGTAAACATTGATGGATCGAAGTTTGAACCTCACCCCTGGCAAATGTAAATGTGTGTTTATGGCAAAATTATTTTTGGGCTCTCTCACCCACTACATCACCCAATGTCAGTATTTAAAAGGGCTGATGATGTTCATCAACCACTACCTTGGTAGTTCCCTGCATATTGTCTAACAGATAGTAACCATGGTGTGATTGCAGTGGACTACATGCTTGTTGACCACAACAGTGCCACTGACATCTGAAAGTACTGTGATGTGCTACATCTCCTGACTAAATATGATATCTAGCAAGTAAAAGGACATAGCACCCTGTTCCATCCCTACAGAAGGTAAATACATGTGTGCAGTGGTCCTTTTGCTATGTTCCCCACTGGATTTCTTCAACAACTGTAGAGTCTGCAAATTTAACCCACAAAGGGAATAACATGTCTTATACACATTCCCTGTATGGACATATGCCACTGACTCCACTGAATACCTGTATCATGCTGTCAATGTAGGTGCAAGTACGACCTCATCTCCATAGCCAGGTCTTCCCAAATGAGGTCGGGAATGCTACATCAGAAAATAACAATCTGTACACACAACATGCCCCAGAGACCTCAAGTACACTTCCATATGTCAAAGAACATGTGTGTGGGACATGTGCACAACCCAGACACTGTCCATGTTATGGAATATAGATCACATACATGGGAAGCAGTGCACATCACTGGCCACCCACAATAATAATCCAGATGAGTGGGTGGTGAATACAATACCCACCTGTGGGGACCACTCCAGGGACTATACCCTTTAGCCACACTGGAGACCATTGTCATGTGGCCTGATGCCAAGGTATTCTCTTTGCCTAACCTTGTACAGCCTTTGGACCCATTCGCCTACTACACACCTGTGAAGCAATGAACCTATGCATCATATCACTGGCAAGTGTGTGTGTGTGTGTGTGTGTGTGTGTGTGTGTGTGTGTGTGTGTGCGTGTAGATAAATTATTTTAAAGCCATTCACAATCACTATACCTCCCATTGTCCTATCCCTTTGGCCATGCATCAACCATACAAGCTCTGTGGCACTTGTGATAACTGTGTAATACTGCAATGCAGCAAACTAGTTAGGTATGAGTTTTAATCCTAATCCTACCAACTGTGATAATGTGTGTGTTTCCCTGAGAGAGTGTGAGTGTGTCTTCTTTGATACCTGCTTTTGTGGGCATTCACATGTACTACACTTCCCTTATCCCACCTTTAGCACTGTTGCTGATATCACTCACCTTCAAAGATACATTTGGAGAGCTTTCCAACATGTAAGCTCCATGGCACATGCAATAACGACATAACATTGTATAGCAATACATAGTCAAGTAGGGTATTGAAACTCAGTGTTGGTAAGCATGTGTGTTTCAGCAGTATCCTTTGTGGGTGTTGGGGTGATTGTGTACTGACAGGATCGATTGCAGTGTGGGTTTTGCTACATCATTATATTGAGGACCTATATGTCCCATCATCCACATTACAAGGCCAACAGTTTTCAAACATTGTAGAGGTTGTTGCAAACAATCCTCAGCCATAAATGTGTACAGCCATGTGTAATTACTTTGTGACAGTATGGATAAGTAAACAATATAGGCAACTATTATAATACCCAGATACCACTCTCCACCCACGGATCATACACAAACATTCTTGGCTCTTACTCTCTTACACCCTTCCTTTCATACTTTGTCTCTGTCTCTCTCTCTCTCTCTCTCCCTCTCTCTCTCTCTGGTGGATTTGGAAAAGTACATCTGTTTTTCATAGGCAGCAGCTTGAGATTTGTAAGGAATGCTCATGATCAGCTGATGGCCTGTGCATGAATTGCAGTCCCCCATTTGCTAATTGCATGTGGAACAGCTGTGGTATCATTCCTATAGCCAATTGCATGGAAACACACTCCTATAACTAAACACTTCATGTGGGTGTTGGCCCTTTTCCTTCACTTTGAGCAGGACTTCATGTAGGTGTTTGACAAACAGCATCACAGAGGGTAGTTGGAAATACTGTGGAGAAAGGCCAAGAAACATGAGGAGGATGCTCCAGACATTGGGACAGAATGTAAGTATTGCTGTTCTACATTTGAAGTAATGTTGGTTTAACAAGGTTTGTGTGGATATGGCTGTACTACATGATTTAAAGTCTGGCATGACAGTGTTACGTGGTTGAGGAAACTTTCACCTGTAGGGCTATCTACAGACTGTCCAGAGTTTGGAGTCTTACATGTGTTGTGTTACTCACACATTTCCTATCTTTAGATATGCAGTAGCATACTCTGAAGATTGCAGTCAATGCATGGTGACATCCATGTGAGTTACTGACTTCATATCCCTCAGAAGAGATATGTCACAACAAACCCTGTTACACAAGGAAATTTCTCAGTTTATCACAGCAATATGTCAATACTGGCCCTATGGTTGTGCATCTGTCCCCCAAGTCTGTCACCCGTTGTCCATATGTCATGCAGTAAGAGGTGCATATGTAGAGTACATCATTATTTGCTGACATCATACCTGATAACAAGCCAGTGAGATATCAGACTGCTAGACATATTATGTATAGTAGGCCTTATATTTGAGGACAAAATCTAGACATACTGTTGCAGTGTGTACAGTAGTGAGGTCTGTGTACTTATGGTGATTGTTTACATAGTGTGTATTGTGAATATGTTACTCTGCCTGTGTACAGACTGTGGTAGATGTCATTGTTCTTGGTCCTGTACTATCTGATATTGCATGCTGCTCCAGTTTATGGTACCCTATCAGCGTACATGTTTGTAGGGCCAGACTGACACATGTTAGGCATCTGACTACACCATGTATTGGTCCAATATATGTAGGGTTACTGTGTAAGTGGTTCATATGAGGGTGGTTTTGTTCAAGCACTCTATATACTGTAATATTACTTCGGCATACCATAATGTGACTGTGACTGTGTTCAGATTGGTTGTGGCTATGCACTTTCACACTGGTGTCTGTTATTCCATGCTGTTACATGCCTGTAGTGCCTGCTATATTTGCAAGTATATGTGCATTCCCCTATAGGAAACTTGGGTAAGTGTTGTGGCAGTCTGCCTGTAGTTTACACAGTGGTTGGTGACATGGCTAGCAGCTCAGTATATTTACCTAGTGTGACGTTATGTCCAGATATTTGTCAGATGTACTGTTGCCTGGCCACCATAACTGTTGTGTATTTCTGAAAAAGGCAGTGGGATGCTGTAAAGATGTATGTCACTATCTAGTGTGATGTATGTGGGCTTGGGACCTCTGCTCCTCAGATTAATGTGTGTTAGGACAGACAGGAGTGTGTGAATGCATCAACTGTGTGAGATTATCTACTACAGTATTTTTGTGATATATCCCCATTTACATGGCTGTAAACATCCACTTTGCCAGGCTTGGTCCACATGTCTTGCACTAAGGATTGTTTCAGACAGTCCACATTTATTGGTCATATCTCTGCTGTATTTTACAGGATCATTACTGTGATCTGTGTGGTACTTCACAATGATGATCTTACGATGTCTGTCAGTAACTGATGGCGTACATGTCAGTATCGGAAGTGAGTTCCCACACAGCATGTCTGTTAACATAACCCCTGTTACTGTAGCAATATTCTACATTTATACCTGCAATACTTACATGAGATCCCCTTGCACTAAGAGGATGTAACTATTGCTGCTGAGGTATGACTCCACTACATGTTATGGGCATATGTTATGTTTATATATACGCACACACACACACACACACATATATATATATATATATATATATATATATATATATATATATATATATATATATATATATATTGGTACACAAGTGGTTCTCCCAGTTAATGGCAGGGTAGTTGAAATCACCCAGTATTAGGGTGTTTGGTTGTATCTTAATATTTTTCAGCATGTTTAGAAAGGTGTAGTGAGAATCTTGGGGCTTGGTGGGAGATCTGTAGCAAGCTACAATTTGGATTGCAGTCTTACCTACTGTTAGTTGCACCTGAAGAATTTCAGATGAATTGTGTTGGGCAACTAGCCTTGTGATGTGAATATCCTTGGTGAATATGGACACTCCTTCACCTTTAGTGTTTTGGTCCTGGTTTATTGGCTGAAAAGTATGGTAAGAGTTGTAGCCTGGGTGTTTGGTTGTACCCTAATATTTTCCAGTGTATCAAGAAATGAGGAGTGAGAATCCTGGGGCATGGTGGGGGAATCTGTAGCAAGCTATAATTTGGATTGCGGTCTTGCACAGAGTTAGTTGCACTTGGATAATCTCAGATGCATTATGCTGAGCAACTAGCCTGCAGGTGTGGATATCCTTAATGAATATAGACACACCTCCGCCTTTAGTGTTTTGGTCCAGGTTAAGTGGCCGAAAGGTGTGGTATGAATTATAGCCTCTGTCACTGCACAGATGTCGATGTTCTCCATTTTAAGGAGTGCTTGAATTAGTGCATTTTGAGGTTTAGATGTCTAGCACTGAGTAGTATTACCCTCAGATTTTTCTTACTTGTACCTGTTACGGTAGTGAATTTGTCATTTGAACCTTGCCTAAAAAAGGCACTATGGGGGTGGCAAGAGCCTTAGCCAGTATCCGGAATCCAATCCAAGGGCAACAGGTGCAGGCCATCTCTGGCAAAGCATCGTGGCTTGTTAATCATGTCATCCCAGGCAGACTGATACTGGATCCCCTTAGAATGACACCAGAAGCTTAGCCAATTGTTGAAGTCAATCATTTTGTCCTTGTATGTGGTATAATTCTGGGTGATGGCAGGATGCTACTCAGGGCTAGGTTATACCTGCCTGGGCTACAAGATCGGTCAGCTCCTACATGTCTCTTTTCATGTAGTCCAGGGAGGTACGTCTCAGGTCATTCACACCAACATGGACAATGACAGAGTCATATTTGTACTTGTTGTGGAGTGACCTGAATGTGTGCATTATGTGGCGGATCCTGGCACCTGACAGTAACTTTCTCCTTGTTTAGCCTAGTGAGTGGAACATCAGTGTGCCTGACTATACAGTCACCTCTGACTAGAGTGTTGGGTATGTTGTTATGCCTTATGATATGTAGTTGAGTGGCACACTGAGTTTGTGGGCTATGTGTCATTTGGGTTGTGTTGGGCGGTAGAGGTTGCTTGCGTTTCTGCTTTGGAGGTCCCTGTTGCTTGGGTAGATTTTTATTGAGAGCCTCCATGAATGTAGGTGTGTGTTTTGTGTGTCTATGTGTATGTTTTGGTGGTTTAGGTTTTGAGAGACTATGTGATAGTGTGGTGTGGTTCAAGTGTTTACCTTCTCCTCTTGACTGTCTAGTCCAGTCTTGGGCGAAGAGCTTTGCTTCCAGTTTGGGGTATAAGTTTATCTCTCACAGGTTGTAGTGTTGGGTGGTAGGAGGAGAGGGTTGTCTGTGTACATGAGGCAATTGCTGCATTGCCCCAAGATGCCCAGATTCATCGGGTAGACAGGAGAAAACACTGGGAGCTGACCCTTAGACATGCCTGGATAGGTGCTTATTTATTAAGTACTAAAAACTGTTTTCCTCTAGACAAGTGAGGAAAGTTGAGTGCTGTAGTAATTTGTAGCTTATTTAGTGCTTACAATGAGTTTTGAGCAAGTGTTGAGCTCAAAGAAACAGATTTGAGTGTTGAAACTAAAAAACTGGCTAGTTATAAGAAACAAAATTAAGCTAGAAGGCTTCCCTCCAACACAGAAAGGCTTGGGGGCTCAGAAGTTTACAAACAGTCCTGGATACAGCAAATCTGTATCTGGACTAGTTGAAGTACAGGAAAGCAAGGAAACAAGCTTAGATTTTTTTTTGTAAAGTGGAAAGGGGAAAGGAGGATCAGAAACTAAGTAGGTTGGCCTTCTCAAATGTTCTCCCGGATTAGATAGAATGAGGTAATGACACTAGACTAGGAGGAGTGTCCCAGATCAAATTTACAGTAGGGGCGGGCAACTGTAAAGCCACCAAGTATAAAAATATCAATAGGGAAGGAGGGTGGGAAACAAAAATCAGAACAAACAAACCCAACCAGATGCTTATCGATTGTAGAAAAATTCTAGTTAATACCTCACACACAGTGAAACTAGCTAGAAAAGTAAATGCATACAATAAAAGTGCTATAAATAACTCGTAAAAATAAGCAAAAGAACAGGATACTTAATGTTTTCATACATTTCACCATGGGAACAGTGGTGGCATAGAGCTTACTGTCTTACACACAGTTCTGTTTGTCAGTGTGATAGTGATGTTTTAAGTTAAGCATTGTTATGCAACAGATACATTTACATTGTGACAACTAATACTTTCCCCCCTAGGGGTTGAGTACAGAGTATACTTGGAGGCTGCTGATCTACATCGGTAATTGACTGTTGATTGGTTCTCATCTTCAAGGCAAGTGTTTTTTTTTTTTCTTACTGTTGTACTACTTGAAGGCCTTAGCCTGGACAACAAAGTATGTTATGTTTTTCAGATTACTGTATCAATTGTTTTGTTTGTGAGTTGCATGAATCAGTTATTATGTATTTCAAACACCTAACTACTATAAGAAATGGCATAAACAACTGAAATTGTACACAAATAAACATTTCTATATATGCAGATTTGTGTGTGGTATCATGTCCTTTGCATTGTGTGTGGATATATTTTTCATGCAATAATTCTCATTTGTAGGACAGAATCAAATACTGGCCATTTTAAAAGGTGGCAACTGTAGGAATAGTGCCTGTTTGATATGCTGCGCACCCTTTATATATACTCCTCTGATAAATATCGATACGTAGTGATATATTTAAATGTGTATGTATTTGTATATATATATATATATATATATATATATATATATATATATCTATATATCTATATATATATATATATATATATATATATATATATATATATATATATATATATATATATATATATATATATATGTGTATATATATATATATATATATATTTATGTATATATGTGTGTGTGTGTGTGTGTGTGTGTGTGTATTTATCACTGGAATGTTTACTGCTCCCACATTGTACATTCCCTATGGTAGACTGACTGTTCTGCATGAAATGTTAGAGATATCATCCTGATATCTTACAACTGAGATGCCTTACTGTTTATGTTGTGCACTCACCTGGGTCAAGACTTGCAAGTGCTGGTTATTGTGTTGCAAGGTCGATCTGTTCAGCTGTGGTAGAAGGGATAATGGCGAAGATTGCAAAAGATCCATATTTTGGGCCCCTTCACTCCATTAACAGTGCCTTTGGTCAGATATTTTGCAGTGAGAGGTTCAGAGTGTGAATCCAGTGTTTGAATGCAATACACATGTTCATATAAATATATATATATATATATATATATATATATATATAGATATATATATATATATACACACACACACACACACACACACACACACACACACACACACACACACATATATAAATACATTTTCCCTACTGTTGAATGACTGTGTTGCATGATATGTTTGAGAACACATCACATTTATGTACAGCTCAAATATCTCAGTGATAAACTACTGTGGCTATGGTGTGCAGGGTCCTGGGTTTGAGACTTGGAATGGCTGTTTATTTTGTTGCTGGGCAGAACAGGGACTGTTGGATACAGAGTGATTAAGGCACTTTTAAGCAGTTGTAACTGGGTTTGCGTGGGTTTGAGTGACAGTAAGCAATGCTAACTTCCAGTTAAAAGTACTTACAGACAGCCTGAAAGTGCTTAATCTGTGTAGCCATTGCTTGCCACCATGTAATCAGGCTTAAACCTGCTTACTGCTGCTTAAAGGTGCTTACTCCCGCTTAGCCCCATGTGACTGAGACCTGGTTCAAGGCTTTAGAGAGCACCTCTGCATTACCAGGCTATAACTCATACCACACTTTTTGGCCATCTAACCTGGACCAGAGCACCAAAGGCCAAGGTGTGTCCATATTCATTATGGATAGCCACACCTCCAGGCTAGTTGTGCAGCGTAATGCATCCGACGTTATCCAAGTGCAACTAACTTTGGGCAAAACTGCAATCCAAACTGTAGCTTGCTACAGATCCCCCACCATGCCCCTGGATTCCCACTCCTCTTTTTTGATATACTGGAAAATATTAGGATTTAACCAAACACCCTAATAATGGGCGATTTCAACTACCCCACCATTAACTTGGAAAACTACTCATGTACCAACTCCTTTGCTAAACACTTTCTGGAATTCATAAATTCCAATGCCCTAGATCAACTTATCCTCACCAGGGGAAACAATTTCCTAGACCTAGTCATTACCAACATGAGTGACCAGTATTCCACACCTGAAATCAACTCCTCTTTAGTCATATCCTACCATAAGCTAATCACCCTAGAGATCCGCATTCCGCCCCCACCCACCATTAAGAAAACCATGGTAAAAAATTTCTCCAAAGCCAGCTTCATATTTCTTAAGACAGAAGTGGCAAACTTCATGATACCCATGCAGATGGACAATACAGTTACTGAATCCTACAAAAATGCACTCTATAAGCACTTAAATGAGTGCATGGATCATGCTATCCCAAACAGAACCAAGACACTGTCCTCCAAAAAAAGGAAGCCAATTTGGTGATTCCCCTACCATAAATAAACTCTACAACAGAAGGAAGAAACTGTTGGAAAAGAGAGTAAAATCCCATGAGTGGAGGAGCTCCCTGGTCAGCCTCAGTAATAAGCTGAGATCCCTTATAAGATCCTCCAAAGCTAGCTACAAAAACAAAATTGCCACTGATCCTAAAGACAACCACAAAGCATTCTATAGCTATGTCAAGAATCCCAATGGCAAAAACCAGATCTGCTCTGAGTTACAGCACAACAGCATGAAAATTACAGAACCAACTGATATTGCCAACATCCAGGCAGATAGGTTCAATGCTAACATTACCCACCTCTCACCCCTAAAGGGCCCATATCTATACAGGAAGAATGCAGAGTCCCTGTAATCACATCTATGCAGGTAAAAGCTGCACTCTCTAAAACCACAAACATAGCATCCATGGGACCGGACAACATCCCAGGCTGTGTTTTACACAAACTTCAGAACGAACTGGCTCTCCACCTAAGCACCATGTTCAATCATAGTCTCACATCAGGCTTTGTGCCCACTGAATGGTGCACAGCAACAGTTATCCAACTCTACAAAGGGGGAGCCACCACTGATCCTGGGAATTATTGCCCTATTATCCTGATGAGTCTGGTCTGCTAGGCAATGGAATGTATCATCATGGAACTCATAAACAAAGACATTGGTAACCTCCAAACTCTGGACCCCACCCAGTTTGGGTTTGTGAAAAGCAGATCATGCCTTCTGAACCTGATCAACTTCTTTGAGGTAGTCACTAAAGCCATAGACAAGGGTAAAGTGGTTCACATAGCCTATCTTGACCTCGCCAAGGCTTTTGACACCATCCCCCATTCTGGAATTATAGCTAAACTCATTAAACTAGGTATAAATCCCTACGTCACAAGATGGGTTGCCAACTGGCTCACTGACAGAACCCACACTGTAAAAGTTGAAAACTCCAAATCTGACTTCAAACCAGTGACAATTGGAGTACCACAGGGTTCAGTCCTCGGACCTCTCCTGTTTGGTATCTACTTCTCTGAAGTACAGGCTAACAAAGAAGCCTTCTGGCTAACAAAGCTCACAGATGACTGCAAACTAGGAGCCATAGTCGAGTCCCCAAATGATGTTGACATCCAACAGCAGGGCCTCACTGAGACAGATGCCTAGTGTCAGAGGCATGGCTTCAAACTCAATGCCAAATAGTGCATTGTCATCTCCTTTGGTAAAAACTCTGTACCCATGAACTATCACATAAACAGCAGTCTACTTAATGCCGAATGTGTGATAATAGACCTTGGGACCCAGGTGGACAGTAGTCTCTCCTTTGATGATCACATCGCCACAGTGGTCAGGAAATCCTTCTATGTGGCACACCTCATCACAAAAGGGTTCTCATCCAGGAAAAAAGAGGTCATTGTTCCCCTCCACTCGGCACTCATTAGACCCATTATAGAGTACAACGTCTCTTTTGGAATGTACCTCACAAGACATCTGCAGCAGCTGGAAAGGCCTCACAAAGTGGATTACTGGCTTCAAACAGATGCCCTACACTGACCATCTCAAAAAACTCCAGCTTTATTCTTCACATATTGCCTGCTCCGAGGAGATCTCTGCCTAACATATAAAGCTATGTTAAACCCAGAGCTGTTGGACACGCTACACCTAAAAAAACCCAATCCCTCTGAGCTACATTCTCTAGAGACTTAAACCTTGTCACCATAATAAAAATGGACATGCTGGAGGGATAGATTCCTGTCCCAGAGACTTCTTATACTCTGGAACAAGCTACCCATCTATGTCAAACAATGTTGCTCATTAGCACTCTTCAAGAAAAATCTTGAGTGGATGGAAAATAAGAAATACACCCAGGGGATCACTTCTGTGGCTCTGCTCGACAGGGGCATTAGAAATTAACTTTTTTCAGTGGCATAAACCAGGGAACATTGTTGGCTAGGCTTACTTAGGCCCTTGGGCCGATAGCCTACTACCTACCTATGAACCTATGAACCTAAAAGGGGTGATAGGAAAGTAGTGAAAAAGGGGGCACGCAGAGGGAAGAACAATAGGGAAATAGCTAGGGATGTGCAGGATGGGTATAGGGAAGGTCCATATATGTCCATTTCTTCTACAGCAACAGCTGTGGATATGAAATTAATTTGGAGATATATTTGGACACTCTGACCCCTGAGAGAGAGGTGAGGACAACAATAATGTGTCGTGAAGCCAATTAGACCGGATTACATGTTTCCAGTGGAGACGTGTGAAATGGACAGCTATGTATGGGGCGAATTATTTTTTTAGTGAACAGATTGCCCTTTTTTTTAAGGTGTGAGTGGGATGTTAGGGAAGGATAGTAGGCATATTTGGGGAGGTAGGTTGGGTAGGAAGGCAGACAAGACAGACAAGACAGCATACAGGGGAGGTATATGACACATGTCGATGGTAAACACCTTGGATGGGGTGGGGTGTTTGGAAATCGGAAGCCCATGAGCCCCCAAATGAAAACAGTGGGACTGAGTCCCCACCTATAGGCAGTCACCACTGCAACTTCATGGCTCTGAAGGTGGCTGTGCTGGGGACTGAGCAGGAGGGGCAGGCTGACCATCTAAATATGCCATGCTGCCCTCAAGCTGGCATAGCAGATCTCCAAACTCCCTTTGGAGCTTGCTACACACCAATCCCTGGACCTGACTTTGGGTGACAGGATCCTGACGGCACCCGCTCCCAGGGTGGGGACGAGCCCCATCCCCTGAGGCAGTTCCACTCAAAGGTGGTGCAAGATCAACAGACAAGGAGGTCCTGGGGTGGGTCCCAGGCATCCTGTGGCCCGGTGCCATGGCCAGATGAGGAGGGAGAGGTGGGTCCGCTGGGACTGGCCTTTCCATATGTGCTAGGCGTTGCAGTTTTAAAACATATGTGAGTTAGTAATAGTCAACACCATCCAAGGATTAGTTATAACAGCATGCATAGATATTCCCATTAACCCAAAACACCAGATATGGAACAGTTGCATAGCAAACAGAACACATGCATATATGGAACCACAGTGGCCATTACAATGGCATGCAGGTTATACTGATAGCAACAGGCCACCAATGATAGTATTTCAACATGGAACATTAATAGAAACACATTTCAGTATTTATTGAACAATGGGACATATGCCCCAACAGTATGTTTGGTGTAAACATACCCATTGATTTGTGTATTTAGATTATTGTTGCAGATATGGTGCGGGGAGAGGGAGATGTCAATTAACAACTTATATATCCTTTTAGTACTCACAACTTTAATAATCATTGCTCTAATCACTAAGGTACAGGTATTATTACAATACTCTATGGCTTTGGTTTGAGCTGTGGTATGTTTGTACACAGTGTATACTTCAACTATCTTATGGCTAAATCCTTACATCTCTTACCTGGTAGACCTGTGGAGGGAATATTTGTTAACACTACCTGACTATTTCTACACATATTCCCAGATTCAAAGTTAATATTATGCACATACATCTCGATTTGTTAATTCACACGCCCTGGACAAAGCTTGACAACATGCGGGTACAAATACAGACATGTTTTGAATATTGCTGTTGTAAACTTAGGTTGCATGAGTGAAAGGATTTGTTTTCATATACATTTTCTGAAGGTTTTGAGGTTTGAAAATCAAATGTATGTCATTATTTCATGACTACAGTTCTGAGATCATCCCACTTATATGCCACAGGGACAGAGGAACAGGCAGAAAGTATGAGCCAATTATCTGAAAATTCTGTACAGTTAAGAGGTATGGTTATGCATACAGCTTACTACCACTCCGAGGATTCGAACCATGGCTGTGTCTGCTAAAAATACAATAATTTAAGTCATAGTAGATTGTGCTATTTGGATATTGCTGTATGTCTCTTCAGTGTTTTCTGTCTAAGTCTCTCTTGGTTGTGCAATCTGATCATGTACTTACAACAGTCTTATACAGACATTCCTAGACATTTTTTTTATGTAGCACAGTGTGGGTAAAAGTGGTTAATACAATATTACTATTCAGAGAATGCAACAATAAATGCCAGACAATACCAGAGTAAACACAACCAGTCTAGAATTTAGAGCTTTGTTGCCAGGCAGTTACAGTTTTATTTAAATATGACCTACATGGGACTATTATTGTCATATTGTCTGGTTTATTCAGTACAACCCATACAACAGTTTTTCTACTGCCAGATGACTTTCTACTACTTTATATTTATTTGGTATGACTACTACAAGCAGGATTGTTACTCACCAGCCTCACGACGCAGCCTTTGCAGCTTACTAGCATGGGCTTCCTGATTCACAGCCCACTCAGCTGCAGCTGTAAAGGAAATAGAGACATATTTAGGCATACCTATCTATCACATACACATACTAGACTTAAGTAAACAGTGATAGTATGACTACTTACGCACTGCTGGGACATCACCCCTCTGCCTTGCTTCTTGGACCCACTCATCCAAGACCTCCCTCTTTCTCTGCTTCAAGTTGGCATAGTGGTGCCAGACCTGCTCATCAGTCCGAGGGACACCAGTGGCATTGGTGAGATCACAGACGAGATTGTCCCAGACTTCCGCTTTATATTTGGAGCTCTGGTACTAGCCCTGCAGCAGTCTCTCATCATGCTTTTTTACCAGGAGTTCTACTATCACCTTGGACTCCTGTATGCCCCAGCTCTGCGCCTGGAAGCACAATCTCTCTCCGACTCCAGCCATCCTGCCTACAGTGAGACACTGCAGTCAGTTATGAGCTGTATTCCCACCTGTGGGGTTTAAATATGGATGATTTCTACCCTTTGCTGTGATTGGATGGTTTTGAATATGCTGAGCTAAGCTACACTGCGGGCAAACCTGCTTAGCTAAGATTGGCATTGCTTAAAGGGACAGGTTCAGTACTGCTTACCAATGTGCAAATCCACTTAGCTGGGCTACTCATTGCTTAGCAGTCCTATTTACACAATGCTTACATGTGGTAAGCAGAGCTGTGTAATGCTTAGCATTGCTTATTTTTCATTTTATAGACTATCTGCTGTATGGCATTGATTCATCATTCATTACATATTATGAATTTGTTTACTGTCCCTGACATCCCCCAGTGTGCTTTCATTACATTTATTCATGTGTAACTATACTGTATGGGGCACTAGTGTTTATATGGGGATTTCACAACTTTATTAAACTGACATCTCACATCTGGACCGAATGCAGTACTCTGGTTAACAAATATATGTTATTTACTATGTAATACTAAAAAATTGTTTGTGTACTGCTTTCACATGTAAAATATGAATTGGTTACAGTGAGGATCAAACCAGGAACGTCTGTTCACAAAGCATGTGCTCTAACCACTACACTATTGTAATACTGTTTGCATTGAATGTCTCTTGCTATTTAACTTGTTGTACTAGTTAAGCTGGACTAAGTGTAGCTAAGCAACGGGCTCACCTGCGCAGCTATGCTTAAACTTTATCACATTTATCTATACCCTTCAGAATATCCCTGCTAATGCTAAACCTGTTATTTTATCAGCTTTCTGCTTTGTGAGACAATTGTCCCTTTTGGCTTTGTCCAAATTACTTACTCTGATGGGTTGGGAGGTGTGTGCTATGTGCTTATGCTGCCTATGTTATCCTAAATAACTTTTGGCTTAGTTGGATGATTGTCCCTTATGCCTTTAACCATTGTTTTTTGTTTTCCAGACAGGTTGTGGGTGTTATGAGTGTTCTTTCTTGTTTTTAATTGCTGAAAGGCAATTCTGGAGTGCAGGGGTGTGTGTGTATTGTGAGAGCTCTGCTCTCAGACACACCCCCTGCACTCGTACACAGCTCTGTGTCCATTTAGCAGCAAACACAGTGCACCTTCAAGAATATGCAGGGCTCATTGCCATGCTGTACAGGAATGGTCCCTGGCATGCAGGAATAACTTATTCCTGCATGGCGTTTTGCTGAATCCTGGGGTATATGTTTTTTGAATACTTCTATTTGATTTGTATAGGCCCTTCTGGCATTGTGACATTTTTTGGAGTTGTCTTTCCTATTTGAGTGACTTACATATTAATGATAACAAGTGCAAGGTATAAGTAAAAAAAATAAATGTTAGTAAGACTTTTAATGTAGGATGTCCTGCATTGCAGATATTAATCACTGTTTCTCATTTGTTTTTCATGTTTTCATATTTACATTTATATTTTTATAACTGAGAGAGCTACATGTTATTGAAGGGCATAGGGTGAATGCATATAAACTAAATAGTCCATCTAAACTAGATAGACTTTTCAAGATAGTGAAACATTTTCAGTAGATTACAATATACCAATGGTTCACATTAAAATTTCCTTGACAACAGGATGCTGGCTGTGTTCCACTGTGTGTAACAGTAAAGAACAGGTTGAAAAACTGAACTGAGATTCAGAGGGTCCACGTATTCCAAATCTATAGAGTATCACAGGAATCCTTATTAGGTGGGCACGGACAATGTGTACCTGTGAAACTTGACCAATGTTCATGCTTCAGAATAGATGATGAAAGAAGGTGTTGAATAGTATGCATGGTTGCAAAAAGGATCCTAATAGGAAGGCTGCTATTGAACGTTTTCAAATGTTTTGTGGTTAAGAGAATAAGAGCAGTAATGTGGTTGGACGTATAGTAGATTATGTCTAATTAGTTTCCTAAGTAAGAGGTTTATTTTAGCTATAATGGAAAGGGAAAGAGAAAAGGGGCTAAAATTGTAGGGCACTTTCACTTTGCAACCCAATAACACACACACACACACACACACACACACACACACATGCACAAGCACCTAAATACACAAATAATTAGTGAGTCTGTGTCCAGTCCTGAGCAAAGGAGTACAGCGATACACAATAAGGTAAGTGCATGTGCTACCTGGACAAAAACTAATATGCAGTCATTTTCTGACAAACATCGAAAGTTCTTTAAGTCATTATGTTAAATAATTCTGATTCATTGTTGAAGAGATCTATAAAGAAACAAATAACAAAGTGTACTATCTGTTGAGCTACATTTGGACAGACCATTTGTGTTATTTTTTATAAGAAAAGAAACAACTGCTGCAAAAACTGATTCCAAAGAAAGTAAGACATTTTTCTTACCACATGCAAAACAGATGATTGCATAAGGCAGGCATTCGTGTGAGTCTCAGAACTACAATTATTAGATCTTAAACATTGATCATTATAAACGTTAATTTATGTAGCATAAACCCTAACAGTATTTTGTGGGCATTGTATTAGCATGTAGTGAGACTAACAGATTTTGAATTTGTTATCCAATGTATTCTGCAATATACACTGAAAGTATTGCTACTCTTCAAAATAGACAACGCACACAGGCAAAGACGTGTCATATGGAGTTGCAACAGTTTGGTTGGCTCTTTAAAGTGTTGGGGATGTAAGAGGCATCATTTTTAAATTGACTATGGAAAGCAGTATTTGCAATAGCAGTGTCCAACAATTTAGAGTGATATATTCTTCTTCTGACATGATTAGGATAGTGAAGCAGTGAGAGAAGGTAACAACTGAGATACATATTAACAACTTTTCCTTCAGGAAGTAATAAAGATTAATATTTAAGGTGCAACATTTTTATGAGTTTTAATAAAATCAAATTATTACCTTGCTACATTAAATAGAAATTGTTGGGATTATCCATTTAACCAAAAAAACTTTCTTCAAGAAAATGATCTTAATGTATAATGAGTTTAACATTAATATGAAAACTTTAGTTGGTGCAATTTTAATCAGCTACCATCAACATGGTGGAAATAAAAAGTAAAGATTTGAATAGTATAAACACACTACCAGAATTAGTCTGTCAAAAAACAGAAACAGTCTGCTCTTTTGGCACAGACCACCCATGTCTTCTGATTAGCATCATGGGCACTTGCAGCTGGCAAGGGAGGATGGGCATGAAGAGAGACAACTAATGCCACAATCCCTGCAAGGAAAGTCAACAATATTTGGAGGAGGGTTGATCCTGGGGGTGTATTCAGCTCAACAAACTGTGCACATGGTAGTCCCCTTAAGCAGGTGAACAGAAGAAGATACGTGCATAATGAGGCAAAGCGGCCATCAAAGATGATGTGGGTCATGTGATCTTTGCCAATCAGGAGGGCTTAAGACATGCAGAAATAAAAACACCCTCTTTGTTTGAATACTGTCAAGGACACAATCAACTGCTATTGCAATCTGGATGAAGGCCACTCTGTTGGTAGGGAAAGATAGATGGTTGCCAGTCACAAGGGCATAAAGCATACAAAAAACCCAAAGAAATGTAAAAACATTTTCAAATTTAACAGAACTAAATCTTGGTCATCTGGTACCCTGGGCAATGCTCCTATTTCCCAAGTTGAAGAGTTAAAAAAAATCATCAACTCACCTAAAAATGTAAACTCAAATTTGTAGATCTGCTGATTAGGTGACAATAGAAAGCACTATACCTTTTAACTGTACATATTTTTACATAGCATCCCGATATTTGCCTCATACTTTTTGTCTGTTTCTTATAAATTGTGGTTTCCTGTCAAATCATTAAGGCTTGAAATCAGAAAATAATGACAGACAGTTTTAGACTACATACCCTTCACAAAATTCATGCCAATGCAAAAGCTTTTATTCCATAAACTTTCTATGTTTGTTATCAACTTTCTAAGTTTATAAGAGCAATATTTAAAATGTGTCCCTATTTTGGGCATTTGTCTCCCTATTTTTATGTCTTTTTTATAGATTTCGTGCTGTAAGAGGTTGAGAGGTATGGAAAGCACCCAGTGTTTGAACTTCACTTAAGAGCTAAGAAGTATTACGTATCTATATGATTTTCTTATATATTATTAGAGCAGATAGTGTGTATCAAAGGCATATTGCATAGATAGATATCTCTTTCCCGCTGCTCATGTGCAAATAGCTATGATCATGTGATTATAATCGCTTAAAAGCATGCAGAGAATGCTTTTATTCAAATTCATGGACTGAATAGTGCTTATTCAAAGCCAGCAATCTAAACCCTTGACACCTTTTTTCCTAGGGCAACTACCCCTTTTCCCCACCCTCACTAAATCTTTCATATTATGGCAGAAACGGCCTAAACAAATGGAACTGGCACAGCTTTTTTTTTTTTTTTTTTTTTTTTTGGCATTTTATTATCATGAGCATTTATTTTTATTATTATAAGTTTTAGTCTTAAATTTAAGAATTATTAATTCATTTGTCTCGTTAATTTAGGTGCATTAATTTCACCTTGTCTAAATAAATTATTGTAGACTAAAGTTTTGCTCTTTGTCCCTAAAACCATTAATCATCTTAAACTCTCTTTCTCTATCTGTTCCCTTAACAATACACCTATCACAGTTGATTCTCACACCAAACTTCTTGGGGTTATTACTGACGATCAGTTGAAATTTGCCCTACATGTTCTTAGTAACATGAAGAAAACCCACCAAAAACTTGGACTCCTCTACAGGAACAAAAATTTCTTATCCAGTAAATCCAAGATAGCCCTAGCCCATGCCTACCTACTCCCAACCCTCCTCTACTGCTCTCAAAAAATTATCAACGTACAAACCACACTTCTCTCTAAACTAGATTCCATTTACAATAAGGTGGCCAAATTTGCAGCAGAACTCCCTTACCATTCCCATCACTGCTTAGCACTCAGGAAACTAAACTGGTTAGTGTTTCACCATAACCTTCTTCTCTCACAGTTTCAGATAATTAATTCTATACTGCACCAGCCTTCTTTCTGTCCCAGCATTACTTCTGTCATCTCCCCCGACTCCCCACTTAGAACACTTTGGAGCTCAGAACAACATCTCCTTACTATATACAAGCCAAAAACAAAATTGACAAGAACATTTACAGCTATTCCCCGCTGAGAGCTGGAATAAACATCCTTTGGAAAGACGAACTACTAAACCTAAACACCATAGGTTCACAGTTTGGTACTAGGCTATCAGCCCTAGGGCCTATATAAGCCTAGCCATAACATTTCCCTGGCTATTTCTTCCTACACTATTTACTTCCCTGGACCCCTGTCTAGCAGGGCAACTGACGTGATCCCCGGAGTGAATTTCCTTTCTCCCATCCAATCGTCAAGGTTCCTTTTGAAGAGGGCCAAAGAGGCACTCTGCTTGACATGTATGGGCAATCTATTCCAGAGTCTGGGGAGTCTCTGGGTCAGGAACCTATACCTACAGCATGTTTTGTTTATTGTGATGACAAGGTTTAGATCCTGGAGTGTGTGGCTCTGAGGGATTGGAATTTCTTTAAGTGTAACATGTCCAACAGCTCTGGGTTTGACATGGCCTTGTATGTTAAGCAGAGATCGCCTCTGAGTAGACGATAGGCGACAGAGTATAGCCGGAGTTTTTTAAGGAGGTCAGCATAGGGCACCTGCTTTAGGCCTGTGATTCTTTTAGTGAGGTATTTCTGTGGCCTTTCCAGTTGTTGCAGATGTCTTGAGAGGTACATACCAAACGGGGCATTGTATTCTATAATGGGTCTAATGATGGATGAGTACAGTGGGACAATGACCTCCTTTTTTCTGGATGAAAAGCCCTTAGTGATGAGGTGTGCCACATAGAAGGATTTCCTGACTGTTGTGGCGATGTGGTTATCGAAGGTGAGACCACTGTCCACCTGTGTCCCTAAGTCTCTTATCACACTTTCGGTGTTTAGTGTACTGCCACCTATATGGTAATTCACGGGTACATGTTTTTTTCCCAAAGGGGATAACTATACATTTCTTTGCATTGAGCTTGAGCCCATGGCTCTGGCACCAAGCATCTGTTTCTGTAAGGCCCTTTTGTAGAGTATCCACATAATTCAGGGGTTCAGTCCCGGGACCGCTCATGTTTGGCATCTACTTCTCTGAAGTACAGGCCAACACTAAGGGACTCTGGCTAACAAAGTTCACAGATGACTGTAAACTGAGAGCCACTTGTCAACTGTCTGGAGCTGGATTTGGAGTCGGCTACTTTTACAGTGTGGGTTCTATCTGTAAGCCAGTTAGCAACCCATTGGGTGATGTAGGGATTAATGCCCAGCTTAGTAAGTTTATCTATGATTCCAGAGTGGGGGATGGTGTCAAAGGCCTTGGCAAGGGCTAGATAGGCAGTGTGGACCACCTTACCCTTGTCCATGGCTCTGGAGACTGGTTCAAAGAAGTCAATCAGGTTCAGGAGACAATATCGGCCCTTCACTAACCCAAACAGGGTGGGGTCCAGTGTTTGAAGGTTGCCAATGCCTTTATTTATAAGTTCCATGATAATACACTCCATGGCCTTGCAGATAAGGCTCATCAGACTGACAGGATGGTAGTTTCTGGGATCCAAGATGGATCCCCCCTTGTGGAGTGGGATAACTGTAGCTCTGCGCCACTCAATGGGCACGAAACCTGAGGTGAGATTATGATTAATCATGACACTTAGGTGAGGTGCCAGTTCATATTGTAGTTCATGTAGTACACAGCCCGGGATGTCATCTGGTCCCATGGATGCTGTATTCTTAGCTTTGGAGAGTGAGTTTTTTACCTGTGCGGCCGTTATTACCGGAATTTGGCAATCTTCAAGTATTGAGATGGACCATTTAGGGGGTGAGAGGGGGGTGAAGTTGGCACTGAATCGATCTGCCAGGATACTGGCAATATCCTTGGAATCAGTATATTTAATACCATTCTGTTTTAGCTCAGAGCAGGTTTGAGCATTGCCATTTAGATTATTGACATAGTTATAGCATGCCTTGTGGTTGTCTTTGGAATCTTTGGCAATTTTATTTTCATAACTAGCTTTGGACTATTTTATGAGGGATCTCAGTTTCTTACTGAGGCTGGTAAGGGAGTTTTTGCATCCTGGGATTTTCCTCTTTTCTGCAACAGTTTCTTCCTTTTGTTGTAAAGTTTGTTTATGGCAGGGGACCACCAGATTGGCTTCCTTTTTTGGATGAGAGCATCTTGGTTCTATTTGGGTGGCACGATTCATACATGAGTGGATGTGCACGTACAGTGCCTTAGTGTAGGATTCAGCAGTAGAACTTTCAGTTCCTGTCTGCATGGGTGTCATGAAGTTTGTCACTTCTGACTTGAGTAGCATGAAGTTGGCTTTGGAGAAGTTTTTTATGGAGGTTTCCTTACTGGGGGGTGGAGGTGGGATGTGGATGTTAAGGATGATTAGCTTATGGTCAGACCTGACTAACGAGGGGGTGACCATAGGTGTGGAGCATCGATTTCCCATGTTGGTAATGACCAGGTCTTGGATATTGGAGCCCCTGGTGGGACTATGGATTAGTTGATCCAGGGCATTGGAAATTATGAATTCCAAAAACCGTTGGGCAAAGGTGTTGGTACATGAGTAGTTTTCCCAGTTAATAGCAGGGTAGTTAAAATCACCAATTATTAGGGTGTTTGGTTCTATCTTAATATTTTCCAGTATGTTTAGAAAGGTGTAGTGAGAATCTTGGGGTATGTTGGGGGATCTGTAGCAAGCTACAATTTGGATTGCAGTCTTGCCTAGTGTTAGTTGCACTTGGAGAATTTCAGACACATTGTTTTGGCTAACTAGCCTGGTGGTGTGAATATCCTTGGTGAATATTGACACTCCTCCACCTTTAGTGTTTCGGTCCTGGTTTGGTGGCCGAAAAGTGTGGTAAGAGTTGTAGCCTGGTATTGCAGGGGTGTTCTCTGGAGCCTTGAACCAGGTCTCAGTTACTGCACAGATATCGATGTTCTCCATTTTTAGGAGTGCCTTGAGAGAGTGCATTTTGAGGTTTAGACTTCTAGCATTGAGTAGTATTACCCTCAGATTTTGCATGCTTGTTCCTGTTACAGTGGTGGTTTTGTCCTTTGAACTTTGCCTAAAAAAGGCACTATAGGGGTGGCAAGAGCCTTAGCCAGTAACCTGAATTCCAGGGGCGACAGGTGCAGACCATCTCTGGCAAAGCACTGTGGTCTGTCAATCATGTTGTCCCAGGCAGACAGATACTGGATCCCCTTTGAATGACACCAGAAGCTTAGCCAATAGTTGAAGTTAATCATTTTGTCCTTATATTGTGGTATCATTCTGGGCGAAGGCAGGATGCTACTCAGGGCTAGGGTCATACCTGCCTGGGTCACATGATCCGAGAGCTCTTCCATGTCTCTTTTCATGTAGTCCAGGGAGGTACATCTCAAGTCATTCACTCCAACATGGACAATGACAGAGTCATATTTGTACTCATTGTGGAGTGACTTGAGTGCATGTGTTATGCGGCGGATCCTGGCACCTGACAGGCAGCTGACTGTAACTTTCTCCTTGTTCAACCTGGTGAGTGGGACAGTGTGCCAGATTATAGAGTCACCTATGACTAAAGTGTTAGGTACGTTGTCTTGCCTTAGGGGCTGTTGCTGAGTGACATACTGGTGTTGTGAACTATGTGACACTTTGGTTGTGATTGGTGCTTATTTGCGTTTCAACTTCAGAGGTCCTTGTTGCTTGGGCAGGTTACAGTTAAGGGCCTCTGCATATGTGGATTTAGTGTTGCTATATGTGGGTGTTGGTGGTGTGGGTTTAGAAGGGCTATGTGTTGCTTGAGGTGTAGTGTGGGTGTTAACCTTCTCCTCTTGACTGTCTAGCACAATCTTGGATGGAGAGAGAGCTTTGCTTCCATTTTGCCTGTGCAAGTGCATCTCTCACAGGTTGTAGTGTTGGGTGGTAGGAGGAGAGGGTTGTCTGTGTACATGAGGCAATTGCTGCATTGCCCCAGTATGCCCAGATTCATCAGGTGGACAGGAGAAATCACCAGAAGCTGACCCTTGGAAATGCCTGGTTTGGTGCTTTTTTTTTTTTTGTAAAGTACAGGAGCTGTTTTCCCTTACGGTACTTTGTAGTTACAGGCTGTTTAGTGCCTACTATTAATTTCTCCTTATTAACAAGGAGAGTTGAGTGTTTGTATCAGTTTAAGACTTCCTAGTGCTTTCCAGTAGGTATTAGAGCAAGTGCTAGTCACAGGGATGCTTAAAGGTAAGATGAAAAAAAAATGCACACTGCAGTGTGCACTAGAGAAGTTAGATGTGAAAGTAGGTAACTTAAGTTTTACCTGTTTAAAAAGTTAAGGTTTAGTGGAGAGTTACTATTTTTAAAACATCAAGATGGGTTGAAAGGTGTGGCCACTTTTGTATTCTGGTACTATGGAATACAGTAGGATGGCGAATAAATTTAAATAGTTGAAGGGGAGGGATTTCAAAAATGATGATTTTGTGATTATTCACACAAGCCAGTGAAAGCAGAGAGGAACTGACATATATGGTCAGATTAACATAAGAGGCAGGCAACTAGAAAAACAGTGGTATATAACAAGACAACTGTAACTGGGTGGGTACAGTTCAGAAATGTTGTAAAAACTACCTAAGCAATATATGGCTATGTCAGTGCAATCATCCTCCTGACTGACCTTATTCCTCTCTGCCTTCTTGCCTCACATTCTTCTTCTTTGCACATACCTCTCTCTCAGTTTTTTCCAATAGTGTTTCACTACATTACTCTTACTAGTTCTACCCTCTGCAGCTTTTTAGCTGAACTTATGATGAATGTAAATTCTGCTGGTGTATGTAAATTATTGACTATCTGTTCCACTTATTCTCTTTATCTACTTTTGTAAATTCAGCTTTATTTTATCCTTAGTAACCATTGTTTATGTAGCTATGCATTATGTGTCTATATATATATATATATATATATATATATATATATATATATATATATATATATATATATATAGCTATATACTTCATTAGTTATGTAGATGTGTATGTGGAACTTTTCTCCCTGGGTCTCCACTGAAAAAGGGCTCCTGCTCAGTCGGACTAACTCGGTCAAAAAATGTCAAATAAATAATAAATAAATATCCAGCAGTTAGGCTGGCAGTAATATTCACCTTGCGTAATTCTGTAATATAGCTCCATTATACTATTGTTCCATAGGATGCTGCTCTTGAAACAGTCATTGGCATTGATCATTTATTTCTTTAAGATATGTTTTTGTTTATAATTCATGAATGCTATATAGCTGCTCATGAGTAGAACACAAGAGGTTTAAATGGTTGAATCTACGACATCTTAAAAACAGTCACCAGTTTAGTCCCCAAGGTCTCTGGCTAACCAGTTCAGCTATCGTCTGCAATCTGGGTGCATTTATTGAATTCCCTGAAGTTATAGACATCCTTCTGGAAGGTTTGACTCAGACTAATAACTGGTATCAAAATCATGGACTAAAGCTAAATGCCAAAAAATGTATTGTAGAGTCCTTTGGCAAGTTGGCTCCAGGGGAACTGCCACATTGAGAATGCTGCCCTGTGAGATGGCCCAGTCATTTGGGATTTGGGAACATAAGTAGACAGCAACAAGATATTTGACCAGCACGTCAACTTTGGTGAGGAAATAATTTTAAGTTGCACACCTTACTAGGCAGGGGGTTGCTTTCTAGGTCTAGGGATATTATTGCCCCCATCTATGAAGCCCACTCCAGTCCTATCATAGAATGCAGCACTCTTTTTGTAGGTATCTGACCAGACATTTGCATCAGATGGCGTACCTGCAAAGATACCTTACAAAAATAATATTAGGCTGAAAAATATGTTATATGTGGACCATCTCAAAGCCTTATCACTATACTCAGTCTCCTACAGATTGTTAAAAGGTGATCTGTGTCAGGAATATGGGGCATTCTCTGACCCTGCCCTCATGAAAGTGTTGTACATCAGAAAATCAAACAGCATTAGCAATATGCAGTTGGAACATCAGCAGAGCATTCTGGAGAGATAGGTATATCTCACAGAGGTCACCACTGCTTTACAACAGACTCGGCATCCACATAAAACAAAGGTCATCCCTGTCTAGATTTAAGAGAAATTTAGACTTATGGATTGGAAATAGGAAATGTACCCCCCCCCCACTATGCATATGAACATAGGGCAGCCACTTAAGGATACATTCCATGTGCAGGGCCCTTAAATATCCTTTGTATTTAGGGTGCCAAAGATTGCTTATGGACAGAGGCAGCCACTAATGGATACATTTCAGTCTTTAAGTTCTTAAAATATCCTTGGTGTTAATTCAGTTAGCATAGCTAAGGGTTTAGATTATAGTCCAAAAAACAGTAGGGAAGTACATAAATGGGAAGGGAAAACTAGATTAATCAAAAAGACCCAAAAGGGCAATTGGTCCTATGATCCTATGGAGGAACAAGACACGTCATTTTAAAAATGTCTTCAGGAAACATCATTCAGCATTGCAATGCCAGATTTTTTTAAAGAAAGGGACACAATTTTTAGCCAAGTATTGTTTTTCTGTAATGACATACACTGTTCTGTAATACAGGCTTGCACCTGTCACCCCTAGGCTTCCGGATATTGGCAAAGGCTCTTGCCACCCCCATAGTGCCTTTTTTAGGCAAGGCTCAAATTCTAAACCTACCACCCTAGAACACAAAAAAGGAAAAAAAAACTAAGTGTAATGCTGCTCAATGCCAGAAGTCTCAATCTCAAGATGCACGCACTTGAGGCCCTTCTCAGTATGGAGAACATCGATGTCTGTGCTGTGACAGAAACCTGGTTCAAGGCTCCTGAGAGCACCCCAGCACTGTCAGGTTTCACCTCATATCATGCGTTCCGGCCCCAAAATCCGGACAACACCAAGAAAGGAGGGGGGGGTGTCCATATTCATAAAGGACACCCACACCTCAAGGTTGGTGGCAACGCACGATGCATCGGAGACCATCCAGGTGAAATTAACCATAGGCAAGACTGCTCTGCAATTTGTAGCATGTTACAGGCCACCCTCTCAAACTCAGGAACCTCACATGGCCTTCCTGAAAACATTGGAGGGGATAAATGTATCTCCAAACACCATCATACTAGGTGATTTCAACTACCCTAATATAGACTGGGAACACTACTCAAGCCCAAACACTCTAGCCCAAAGGTTCCTGGAGTTCATAAACTCAAATGCCATGGAACAACTAGTCACCATCCCCACAAGAGGAGAAAACATACTTGATCTCATCATCACGAACATGGGATCACAATGTTCAACATCGGAAGTATACCCCTCACTGGTGAGATCAGATCATAAACTAATCTCACTGGAGGTCCTCATCCCGCCCCACCTGAAATAAAAAAGACCACAGTGAAAAACTTCTCAAAAGCCGACTTCACACTTCTAAAAACTAGCGTGGTCTCCTTTAAGGCCCCTGAGCCAGTGGTAAACATTACTCAAACCGCTGAATCACTTACAAATGCCTTCTACCAGCACCTACAGGACTGCATGGATCAGGCAATCCCAAACAAAACTAAGACTCTTTGTACCAAAGGCAAGCGTCCAGTCTGGTGGACCCCAGCCATAAACAAGCTCTACAACAAAAGGAGGAAGCTACTACAAGATAGAGCAAAATCCTTGAAAGGTAAGACACCTTTGATCATTATAAGTAAAAAAACTAAGAGCTCTCATAAAATCATCCAAGGCAAATTTTGAGAGAAAAATCGCCAAGGACTCAAAAGACAATCATAAGGCCTTCTTTAGCTATGTTAGAAACCTAGGAGGAAGCTCCCAGATATGCTCAGAATTAGTTCAAAATGATGTGAAGATTACTGAACCTACACACATTGCCAACATACTGGCTGACAGGTTCAGTGCAAACTCCCCCCCACCCCCAAAAGGAGAGATATCTATACCAGAGGATTGTAGCCCCCCAAACATCTCCAACGCCCAGGTGAGAACTGCCCTCTCCAAGGCAAAAAACACAGCATCCATGGGACCGGATGGTGTCCCCGGCTGTGTGCTCCACAAACTCAATGAGGAATTACACCCACAGTTAGGACAGCTGTTTAATCTTAGCCTCACCTCAGGATACGTACCCAAGGAGTGGCGCACGGCGACTGTGGTCCCACTTCACAAGGGCGGTGCCTCCACCGACCCTGGTAATTACCGTCCCATTAGCTTGACAAGCCTTATCTGCAAAGCCATGGAGAGGATCATAATGGAACTCATAAATAAAGACATAGGGAACTTGCAGACTTTGGATCCAACCCAGTTTGGCTTTGTCAAAGGCAGATCATGCCTTTTAAACTTGGTTGACTTTTGAGACAGTCACCAAGGCCATTGATGAGGAAAGGCAGTCCATACAGCCTACCTCGACCTGGCAAAGGCCTTCACACAATACCCCACTCAGGTATCATCGAAAAACTCATCAGCTTGAATGTAAACCCATACATCACAAGATGGGTTGCAAACTGGCTAAGTGACAGAACCCACAGGGTCAGAGTTGCTGGAGCCATGTCAGACTCAAAGCCTGTCACAAGTGGTGTCCCACAGGGCTCAGTCCTGGGTCCACTCTTGTTCGGCATCTACTTTTCTGAAGTACAAGCAAACACAGGAGGGTTATGGCTGACAAAGTCTGCAGATGACTGCAAACTGGGCGCCATAGTCGAAAACACATCTGACACAGAAATCCTTCAGAAGGGCCTCACAGAAACGGATAACTGGTGCCAGAGCCATGGCCTAAAGTTAAACGCCAAGAAATGCATAGTCATACCCTTCAGGGAAAACAAGGTTACCCCTAGCTACCATATAGGTGGCAATCCACTGAGCACAGAAGAAGTCATCAGGGATCTGGGGACCCAGGTTGACAGTAGCCTTTCGTTTGACACTCATGTTGCTAAAGTAGTTAGGAAAACCTTCTACATTGCCCACCTGATCATGAAGGTATTCACATCTAGATCAAGGGAGGTCATCATCCCCGTGTACTCATCACTCATTAGACCTATGATTGAGTACAATGCCCCACTCGGAATGTATCTGACCCGACACCTGCAGCAGCTGGAAAGGCCCCAAAAGTTCCTCACCAAAAGGATAAAGGGTCTCAAAAATATGTCTTATGCTGCCCGACTGAAAGAACTCCAGCTCTATTCAGTTTCATACCGCTTGCTCAGAGGTGACCTGTGCCTGACATATAAGGCTATGTCAAACCCAGATTTGATGAATATGCTTCACCTCAAAAAATCTAGATCCCTCAGAACCACAAGGGCGGGAGACTTAAACCTTGACACGGTTATTAATAGAACGTGCTGGAGGGACAAATTCATCACCCAGAGACTCCCTATGCTGTGGAACAAAATCCCAGTACATGTGAGGCAGAGCACCTCGCTGGCCTTGTTCAAGAGGAATCTTGACCAATGGATGGGAGATCGCAGATATACCCCAGGGATTACTTCAGTGTCACTGCTTGACAGAGGCACAGCAAAATAATAGGCATAGTTTTATTCAAACTAAAGGGGTGGCGAAAGCCACATAACTATGGGCTAGGCTTATAAATGCCCTTGGGCAGATAGCCTAGTATGAACCTATGAACCTATGAACCTATGATTTGGGTATATGTAAATTAGCAAGCAAAGGTCATATTAAAAATTCTGAAAGCAGCACTTGCAATTGTAGTGGCATTTGTGATTAAAGCAAGTTAACCTTAAGTAAACCATTCAGGGTATAATAATATAAATATGAACACCTTGCCTGAGGCTGTTACTTTAATGTGTACTTCAATATTAAAACACATTGATATTGCTTTATTATACAGGGGTAGTACACAGTTTTGCCAACTGATGCCATGCCAATGAAGCAAAACCCAATAGTTTAAAGCTATTGCAGAAATCAACATTAGGGACTGTGCAGTGTTATATAAAAAACAAACACAGTAAATGATAAACATGTGATGCACTATATAATGGTAAACAATATAGGACTATTCTGTGATAAATAATACTGCTCTGTAAGACCAGTTTGCACAGGCTGTATTAATGGCATTGATTTAATAATGTATTGTGATATACATTTCTTGTCTAGCCCTTGTACAGTGAACAGTTAAAGCAGCACTGCTTTGCACAATACATATCAGTACTTATTTAAGATGAGAAACATTTTCCAGTTGCAGTTGTGACAGTTTGTTTTATATTTTATGGTGATGGGAAAGCAAGTTATTGCACTTTTACATTATTTTATAAAACTGCATTTGATACTATACTGTTAAATAAAAACAAAATATTTTACAGACATGGTTATCAAGAAAGAGAATGGACATATCTTTGGTTTGAATTTTAAAACAGATGAAGCTATAAGCATCATATTTATGATATGATCATATTAAACAAATTACTTTAAATGAGATTTGGGAACAAACCTATTTATCTAGAGGCACTTTAAGTGGTTATTGGTTAGACGAAAGGTAGGAAAGGTGGTTTAGAGGTTTGGGAAGGGGATGGGGGGATGTTAGGGCTGGGTAGGAAGTGTAAAGTGTAAAGGTAGAGTAGTGGGCATGGAAAGGGGTAAGTTAGGATGGATGTGTACTGAGGAGGAAGTGAGATGGGTGTAAGGAAGGGCTAAATGGGTTTTATGTGAGAGTAGCTCAGCAGGGAGGTCAGATTTAGGTGTGAACTTTCTATGTGCAGGTAGTGCATCCAAAGATGACCAGTAGGTATTGTGGAGCAGATGGCTGGAATGCAGCGTTTGAGGCAAAGATGAGTAAGCATTGTATCCCAGACAGAAGTTCTGTTCTGTGACCTGCCACTCAGTGAGTCTCCTGCAGTGGAAGAACCCAGTGCTTCCAGAAGGAGAGACGAGGTCAGGTGACAAAGAGCAGGTTGGCGGTCCAGGAGCAAGACAGTACATCAGTATGCAGATAGTTCCACAGTGGATGTTCTAGCAGCTGGAGCTGTGCATAATGCACTGGCAGGTAATGGTGCTCTGTTGGAAATTCATACAGACATGACGAACTGGGTGCAGTTTGGGACTAGCCCAGTGGACAGCAGAAATGGAGTCACTTCAGCAGCCTGGGGAAATTGTAAACAAGGTAGATGGAGAGGCTTAGTGAGGGGGGCGGGTCCAGAGAGATACATGCAGTGGGAAATGTAGTTTAGGCTTGTCATTAGGGAGCTTAAGGTGATGCTTAGGAAGGGGGGAGTAGCAACAGCAAGAACTGAGTTCATTCTTTTGGATCCGACCAGGGGATTAGCTAGCTACACAGGCCTTGGGTAGTGTGAAAGGTGGTGTCTTTTTGACCCCTCACATTCAGGCATCTGTTAAAAAAATGATCTGGAAGGGTGAATACATAGATATTTTTGAGTTAACTAATGCTGAGGGAGTACAATGCTTGATGAAATCAGAAATGGTGAATAGTAAGGATCTTCTAGCAGCCATAGTTGCACTGGGGTGAAAGTGAGTGGGTAAGCTGCAAGCAAGGAACTGGGACAATTGGGTGCTAGGGTTCATGCAGTGGCTGGAAAAGGATAACTCCATGGCATTACCACTTTAGGCATATTTTCTCACTGTAGTCAGGGAACACCTGGTTGTGGTATGATCAGTGGTTTCGGAAGTGGAAAGCAGTGCATCAATCACTGCATTGGGAAGTTAGGCACTCTTACATTTGGTTTGCCACCATAACAGATAACTTTCAGGCTGGTAGCAGAGGGGTAAGTCAGGTGGGGAGGGAGTTGATGTGTGCTTGACCTTTAATGTAGAGCATTGCTCATGGTCAGCGTGCAGGTTCTCACACACATTCATATTGTGCAGGTGTATATCCAGCTGTGCAGTGTGCCCACCAGGAGGGTAATTTGGTCAATCTGTGTTTATTTTTTGACTGTAGTGGAAGCATTAGCTCCTTTTGCTCCAGGGATTTCAAGGCTTTTTGGAGATTAAGCCATTTTCATGGGCAGAGGGAATGAGAGACCTTTCAGGACAGAGGGGAAAACTGGGTGATGCATTTGCCCATTAAGGTGCAGACATTGTGGCACATGCACAAGCAATTTCCTGATTTGGCCATTGTGGAGGAATTAAATAAAGGCTTTTCCATAGGATTTTCTATTAAGTTGGGGGTTATAGGGGATAGCTCATTCTGTAAGAATTTGCATTTGTGCAGGGAAGGTAAGTGATTTTGAAAGATTTGGTGGAGAGGAAGCAGTGTGCAGGCAGGTTACTGGGCACATTTGATTGTCCTCCTTTTGACAGTTTTAGGTTGTCACCATTGGTTTGGTCCCTATGAAGTTGCCTGGTGAATTTCATTTGATTCACCACTTGTCTTATCTTGAAGGGAACTTTGTTAATGATTTCATTTTGGTAGAAGACACAAAAGTTAGTTATGCTTTGTTGGACAATGCGGTACAACCCATTTGGATGTTTGCAGATCCATGCTTGGTAAAGGTGGATATTAAATCTGCTTCTTGGTTACTACTGGTATGAGAGGAAAAGTGGCCATGGTTGGGCATGGTGGTTGAGAACAAGTCTTTCTTTGATAAGGCCATGTCAGTGGGATATTCGGTATTCAATGGCCTATGCCACTTTCAAGAAGTTTAGCACCACACTTCATTGGATCTGGCAACAGGGGTTGGGCACTCAGAAGGCTGTGCATTATTTGGATTATTTTTATTTAGCAGGTGAAGGGTATGAAGGAGAAATGGAAAGTATGAAGGTGTTTTTCATGATGTGTGAGGAGGTGGGTGTTCCATTGGCTACACAGAATTTAAGTCCTACCAGGTAGTATGAGGCTTGTTTTGTTTACCACTCGCGAAGATAGAACACATTTTCTTAGGTGAGGAGCAAGGACAAGGTGCAGATTGGGGATATTATGAAACTCTAAGAGCTGATATTTGCTTGCTGGGCAATTTATCCTGGTGGTACATTTTGTAGGTCCATGGCTTTTTTGTTGAAAGGGGGAGAAGCAAACATCATCGGGTGAGGATAGGTAAGCTTTTTTGTGATGATTAAGAATTATGGTTGTACTTTTTGGATCAATTTTATAGCATTTCGCTTTGACAGTTAGATTGGATTGGTCAAGGGGAGTTGCAAGTTTTTACAGCTGTAGCAGGGGCTATTGATATGGGAACTTTTTTT
This sequence comes from Protopterus annectens, assembly GCF_019279795.1. Lineage (NCBI taxonomy): Eukaryota > Metazoa > Chordata > Ceratodontiformes > Protopteridae > Protopterus > Protopterus annectens. Next base: position 44,573,871 of record NC_056736.1, read on the forward strand.
ATTGGTGAATGGTTTGCAACGCAATGAACAAGCAACTAGAAGGATGCATGGAAGAGTGATTTGGCTTTTTTTGGAACTGATACCAATTTGGGCAGCATCTGTGGTGTGGAAGGAGCGGCTGCACAGTAAGAGGATATTTTTTTCATTTGCAGAATATTGCAGTGGTGTGGGTTTCACAGTCAAAGACAGTAAAATCTAGATTGCTGTTGTTAATGTTATGAATTTTTTTTTTCAGAGGTTAATTAACTTTTCTTTTACTCGTGTGCATTTGTTGCATTTGCCAGATGCTAGGAATGGGATTGCTGAGTTTTCTTGTTTTCAGTTTTCTAGGTTCTGGCAGTTAGCCCTAGAGGCAGCAGATGAGCCAGTTGTTTTGCAGAGCAATGTATGGCAGATTGGACTGAAGTAATGAGGTGGTTAGTGCAATAGTCTTGGGCAGTTTCTACAAGGAATAGTGTATGGTAGGGCTTTACATGATTTTGATAACTTTGTTTTGCAGCTGCCTGAAGAAGAGGGAGTTTGGTCAGAGAAATTGTTTTGGCTTGGGCACAAGATATAACAGTTCAGTCGGTTAAGGTGGATCTGGCTGCTATTAGTATATTTGTGCAGCTGACAGAGTTGCAGGATTTCATGAAATCCTGGACAGTAGATCGTATTTTGAAAAGAAGGGGTAGAGTTGACAGGGTTAGAGTGGACAGGTAATGGCTGATGACAAGACAGTTGTTTAAGGTTTTGTTGCAGGGTTTAGAGTTAGTGAATGGTGACAGCTGATTATAATTTGTGGGTAATGTTGGCACTATGGATGTATCATGGAACGTTTAGGGTGCAGAGTTGTTGGGGTCGCTTTTGTTGGCAGGATGTGAAGGCATTTTCTTCATCGGCAGAGATTTTATTGTGTAGCTCTAAGATGGATCAGATGGGGAGGAGCATGCAAATGGTTCCTGAAAAGAGCAGAAATTACTTGTGTCCATTGCAGTGGGCTGTGAGGTTACTGTGGACTAATGCTGGCAGCCATTAGAATTTGTTTTTTTGGTTGAGAGGGTGTAATATGATAAAGAGAAATCAGTTTGTCTGTATGATGAGATGGGCTTTTCAGTGTCTTAGCTTTCTGGGAGAGAGGTTTTCAACTCACTCTTTTCGCATTGGAGGGCTTCTGATTTGATGAGAGAAGGTTGGCCAGTGGAGGCTATCAAGAGGGTAGGTCATTGGTCTTCAAATGTCATTTTGTCTTATATATATATCTATATATATATATATCTATATATATATATATATATATATATATATATATATATGTATTCACTGGGAAGCAAAACAGGCTGCAGTTAGGCTAGATGACAGTGAGTTTGGTTTACATTGCTTCAGGTAGAGAGTCATACGGCATGGTATCAAAGTCCTCATATGGCATCAACTCATGGAGGGTTTGCAGAAGTACAGTCAGGGGCTGGAATTCCATGAGACTAAGTGGTTCATTTGGCAGGTACCCATCTGGGAGTAACTCCAAAGTGGCAGCTGGTGTATAGGATGTTAAAGGATTTAGATACTTTAAAGAGGGCATTTGCCGGTATGAGTACTGTGTGGTCTGAAATAGTATCACATTTAATTTGAAGGAATGACAGCAGTTTTATGGGAATAGAGCAGGCCTACTGATTTGTTAATTTTAGGCTGTCAGTGCAGTTAGTGAATCTGGATATTCATAAGTTGGAGCACAGAGACTTTGATGACATGGACTCAGTTTGGTTAAGAGAGGATGGAGTGCACCTGAGTGAGTCTAGATTGGATTTATTTAATGTACACCTGGCTTTGCTTTTGGAAGGATTGGTGAAAGTTTTACATGAGTGAGGGGGGAAAAGCCTATGGTAGGCTGATGGGCGGAGAACAGGGCCAGCCTTGTTCCTCTTCTGTTCCCCGTCTGGTGTTGGGTGTTGGATTCAAGGAGGTTGGTTAGGGACAAAAGTGAGTGGTGATACAATGCTTTGATAAGTGAGATTAAGCAAGCAGTTGTGGCAATGTTGCTTGTTTTGGGGTAGGCTGAGCAGGATACATTGCCCTCATAAATCGTTACATGGATGTTCACACTGTGATCAATGAAGTTAAGAATATTGTTTAATAAAGTTGTGATTCAGAAAGTTTTAATAGAAGTCATCAAACACCATTTTGGTGTGGTGTGAGCTACTGAAGGGTATTTGGACAATTTCTATTTATGGCAGCTATCCAATTCATTAGTGCGTATTTATGTTTGAAGATACACCTGAAGTTTCAATCATTTGCATGCTGCCTGACAAAGAAACTCCAAATGAAGGAAGGTGTCTTGCTAACATCAAAATGAATGTAAGAAGAAGATCTGTTTAATTTTTGTTGACAATGCAATCTATACTGTAGTGGATTTACTAAGGAATATATTTATCTCTAAATATGGTAACCTCCAAAACTGAAAATGCTTATATATGTTAAGAGAAATGAAACAAGTAGCTGATAAACAAAATCTGTGTATTAATAAATAACTACATATGGACTGATACTGTTTGTTTATTTAAACAGCAGCCTCCTTTAGCATCTTGATAACATTTTATATTTCTAATAAATGTTATTGATCATTTATAAAAATGTTATTTGAAGGGGGGAAAAGGATAAATGCTTGAAAAGGGGCAATAACTTAGAAATGAAAGTATTTTATGTAAAAGGAGTTAGGAAATATTATAGGATAGATGTGTCTTACTGTTAGAAAATAAGTTTGTGGTCATATATAGATAAAAACATCAAAGTCACAACAATTAGAAAGAGGAAGGAAATTAATAAGACATTATGAAATATAATGTATAGGATAGTATAACAAAATTCTGGTATGAACAGAAATTATATGGGGTAGAGGATGAGAGACTGTATGCTTTAAGATGTTTCTATATACAACAAGCAGTACAATTTATTTGTAGAGTGTAAAAGGATAAAAACATTTATTGAATAATTTGACAGAAAGCATGCAAAGTTACATTAGGAATGTAGAAATAGCAACTACTGAGTGTGACTTATCTTTATACTTAGAAAAATTAAATTAAAATTAAGAAAAACTGATTGGGAAGGGCATGAGAAAAATTGGAAAGGAAAATGTGTGGAAGTTTACAAAAAATTTGGGATGTTGAAATGGGTAACAGAAATATGAATCTGATATCTAGAAAGTGAATCTTATGTGAAAAATGGCACAGTGCAATTTATGATGTGCAAAGGAACATTTGTTTACGTCATTGAAATTTTTGTTGAATTTTGAATATAGAATATATTTTCTTGTAATTCAAGTAAAGATTTTGATACGGAATCATTTATTTTGCAATAGGTGTCAAGGGACCTTTTTACATCCACTTGATCTACCTGTAGCACAGAAGGGAGGGACATTGGTTTAATATCTCATCTCACAGATATGTGTTCATCATACATATGAAAACCAGGGATGAGGTATGACGCTGATATTTTCCATCACATAGTCATTTTCTAATTCCCATGTGGCGATGTTGCAGATTATAAGAAATATCACCTTTCCTACTGACATAGCTGAATACCATTGCTGCAAATTGTAAGGTGAAATTTCATAGATTCCACACTGAAAGTTCATTGCTAAAATATTTACAACTTTTTTTTTTTATTTTATTTTATTTATGTTTATTAAGAGGGTAGTGCACTGATCAAGACTGACCTTTTTTAAGACAAAGACTAGAGCATTACAATTAATACTCACAGCAAAAAATTCAGTCTTCAGGATAAAGTGCCTCTGTAGTACAAAATGAAGAATAATGGAGCATAAACACAAAGGCACACCACTGGCTCAAATACTCAATGAAACTCTTTATTGAAAGTAGAACAGTAAGCGCTTTCGTTTTGCACAGAATGCTTCTTCAGACTGAATGAAATTTTAAAAGCAAACTGCCATTAAGTAGCTCTTCATGCATCACCTGACCCATAATTACCTACAATTAAAACCTTAAAGTAGTAAACATAGTCATATATCCAGGTATATGTATATAAATATAGACTTAAAATGCATAAAAATATATAAAATGTATCAAAAACATATAAGAGATACATTCTATATCTATGTGCTGTGTTTCTGTGGAATAAAGTTAACTGAAGTGTGCTGAGCCATCCGTGGGTTTTTCCACAATTTTCTAAGCTTGCCCTGCTCAGGGCTTTATTGTTTTGCCTGAAAAGCTGCTTTATTTTGTGGATTACATGATATATACATGACATACATTTCTAATACATTTGTAACACAAGCATCTTACATGAAGCATGTTGACATTCACAAATGATACATAACCATTTGCAAAATTCCAGACAACTGTGCCGGCAGTATATCCCTTTGTCACACTTCTATATAAATCGTGTAGATATTCACAAATGACATATAATTATTTAGAATACTCCAGATAGCTGTGCTGGCAGTATCTCCATTTGTCAGACTTCTATATAAATCATATTGATATTCACAAATGATGTATAATTATTTACAAAATTCCAGATAGCTGGGATGGCAGTATCTCCTTTCCTGACAGTATATACCAAAAGAATACTGAAGTTCTTTTAAACAACATGCTTATGCATTAGCACAGCAGATTTATTTAAGGCTTAAACTTGCTTTAAGTGGCAGTATGAAAAAAAGGAAAGGAAAGAAAAGAAAATCATAACTCATCTTCCTTTATAGAGGACACCTCAATTCGGTGATAAAATGGTAGTCATACAGATTTATTGCTTCATTTCTTAAGCTTACAAGCTACTAACCTTCAAGTAGTTGGATTGTTATAACCCCACATGCTGGTATTTTTAATCAAGATTATTTTTGAAAGAGGTTAATGACTGACTTCTTATAATAAGTGGAAGCCTATTCCAAAAACATCAAAAATGTGTTATGTGTTTATGACATTTTGTATTATTGGCAGTCATATAAATGATAATGATTTTAAGTATTAGGTTTAATGAAATAGTGTTAGCTCCCTGGTAAGTGTATTCCAGACATTGAATTTCAAATAGAAATGGACTTTTGGTGAATTTACTTGTCCTTCAAGCTACACATCACAAAGGAGATATTTGACACTCAACAGGAGGAGTGACCCGAGTATTTATGGAAGGAAAGGTGATGGAAGTCTTCAGACTCTGCCCAGCTGTCAGAGATCCCCTCCTCCCATCCAGCAGGTTGTGCTGTTGAAATGCACCCTTCCCCCATTTTACATCCACTTTCCTTTCCTTTGACCCTTTAAAAAGCTTCAAGTCTGCTAGAATGAGCTGTAAAAACTAGAGCTCAAATAAGCTGACTGGTGCAGGCTGTCTGTTGTACTACCCAGTTGATGTTCGTTCAGCATACTGAAGCTTCACATTGGTTATCTGTTATTGTCTTTATGATATGCTATATTAAATGTTTTTACTGATATGTTCCAAATGTTATACTTCATTATCTAAAAGGATCATAGATTCATATATGGGCTAAGCTAGCTGTCCTTGTGGATCTTTTTATGTCATGCCAATTTCCCTTTTAGTGCTTAAATTAAACTATCTCATTTGGTTATAGATTGGCCTTACCCATCCAGTGGTCCATAATTATACATTATCCCCAAAGAGAATAACTGGGATCATACCATAGATAATTTGAAAACCCTTGCATGGGATAAAGCATTTAGGATCTGCATCCAGGGGCAGCTCATGTTACTGGACTGCTGGGCTGCAGCTCCACCACTTTGATAATATGTTCAAAAAAAAAAAAAAAGAAAAGATTAATTTACTCATTACTTTAAAGATGAGACTAGCAGTAGTTCTTAGGAACTGCAAACTAGTACAAGGATGCAAGTCCTTTTTTTTGTGTGTGTAACTTGGAGCTGCATGCTTCCATGCTTAAGTTCTGATTATCTTAAAAAAAAAGACATTTGTCTGCTTGTCAGATTGGAATGTTAGTGAGCAATAGAGAAGATACCCAAAGTCATTGTAGTTGTAACTGCATGAATGTAGATGCTGATTGACTGTTAGGGTCAGCAGCCTGTCATGTAATCTGCATATGTGATGCGGCTGCTGATCGGCAGCATAACCTATCTTGCTCTGGTGTTCCCTTCCTACACTTAAGACTTGGATTTAGTGAAAGAGGGAGACAGAGAAAAAAACTCACAGAGCTTGAATATAGTTTTCAACTTTTGGAAACTTAACTGAGGTAGGTGAGTGACTCTTTGAGAAGCCAAGGAAGGCTATTTTAAAATTAAACCTCTAACAAAAAAAATAAGAAACAAGGCAAACAATGCTATTTTGAAATTAAACCCCTAACAAAAGAATAAGAAAAAAAAAAACACATTGAATTTGAACTGACTGTGTTTTTATATACCACTCAGTCAGTCAATTTTCAGCTGAAAGGTTTATTTTTGCTGCCAAGTCAACCAGAAACTGTCTGCATTTTTTCCTGTCAGTGTCAACCAGGCGCTTTTTAAATGATTGTGTTTAAACTCTGCCTATTCATGCTGGAGTGTTGTTTCTGACATCCTGGACCTGCCAGGGTCAACTAAATAGTTGAAAGCCTTAGGCAACATAGGCAGTAACAGTGTTTTTATGGATGACTTGTGCAGTGAGCTGGCTGTTTTGAGTACTTTTTGCAACTTTTTCTAATAATACCCTGACAGGGGCAACCAGATACTAGTAGGTGGTCTCTGTTTTGGGGGCTGTTGACTTTCTGTTATTTTAATATAATATCCTGGCAGGGTAAACCAGCTACTAGGGAGGCAGTGTGCTTTGTAGATTACTTTTGGTTATCTTTTTCTAATATAATTAATATCCTGCAGTGTTCAGACAGATACTAGGTATGCAGTCTGTTCTGGGGGCTGTTTGTGGATGAAATGTGTTTTTTTTATATCCTAATATTTTTTGCAGGGTCAGTCAAAAGATTAAAATTTTCATAGGAGGTTACTAGGCTAGTGGCTGTAGAGCCCTTACAAGCCTAGCCATGTTAATCCCGAGTTGCCTCAATTGTCCTTGGTTAGATGGACGTCACTTGCAGATCAAGTCTATGATGAACACTGACTACCCCTGTCTATGAGGGACATGGGTGCATGGGTGGCACCCCTGGAGTGAGTTTGTGGTCTCCCATCTATTTGTTCAGGTTGATCTTGAATAGGGCCAGTGAGAAGCTCTGCTTCATGTGAATTGGAAGTTTATTCCAGAGCTGTGGTAATCTCTGGGAGATATATCTGTCTCTCCAGCATGTTCTGTTAATATCACAAGCTAGGTTAAAGTCCCTAGAATGACTGACTTCTGTGTTATTTGACTTGTGCCTGTGCAGCATAATCATCAGGGCACAGTCATAGACTGCCCTATAGACCAGGCACAAGTTGCCGCTCAGCAGCCTATAAGATACAGAGTACAGTGATAGGGATTTAAGTCTATCCATGTAAGTCATGGTTTGGAGGCCCTGTATTATTTTCTGGTGAGAAACCTCTGTGGTCTCTGCAGCTGCTGCAGGTGTCTGGTGAGATACATGCAGAAGGGAGCATTGTATTCTATTAATGGTCTGATGAGAGTTGAGTACAGTGGAGTTATAACATCATTAGACCTGGATATGATGCCCTTAGTTATGAGATGTGCAACATAGAAGGCTTTCCTTACCACTGTGGAAACTTGGTGGTCAAAGTTCAGATTCCTATCTTCCTGTACTTCCAGATCTCACACCACTGGTTTTGAACTTGAGGGAGGTGCTGTCAATATTGTAATTTGCAGGGAATTCCACTTTACCAAAGGGGATAATAAAGCACTTTTTTGCATTTAATTTTAGACCATGGCTTTGGCACCAGTCATTTGTCTGTGTTAGTCCCTCCTGTAATATGTTAACAGCGTTGGGTGCACTCAATGATTGCACCCAATTTGCAATCATCAGCAAACTTGGTAAGCCAAATGCTATCTACAATAGCCTGGACTTCTGAGAAATAGATTCCAAACAGTAAAGGGTCCAGCACAGATCCGTGTGGTATGCCATTGGTGATGGGTCTACTGATAGAGGTGGAGTCACCAGCTTTGACAGTATGTGTTCTGTCTGTGAACCAATTAGCAACCCATCTAGTGAAGTAAGGTTTAATCCTAATCTGGGAGAGTTTCTCAATGATACCTGAGTCAAAGATTTTGTCAAAAGCTTGGCTAGGTCAAGATAGGCAGTATGCACTGTCTTACCTTCATCCAGGGTTCCAGTGACTTTCCTGAAGAAGTCTACTATGTTTAATAAGCATGATCTATCCTTAACAAAGCCAAACTGGGTTGGGTCTAGAATTTGAAGATCTCCTATGTCCTTGTTGATAAAGTCCATGATGATTCTTTTCATGGCCTTACAGATGAGGCTGGTTATACTTATGGGTCTATAGTTCCCAGGGTTGTTTGATGCCCCCCTTCCTTTGTGCAAGGAGATTACTGTTGCTGTTCTCCACTCTGCTGGAACAAAGTCAGTTCTCAGGTGATAGTTAAAGAGAATGCCAAGTGGGTCAGCTAGGTTTTATTTTAAATTGCGTAATAAGCAACCTGAGATGTCATCAGGTCCCATTGAGGCCATGTTTTTGGCCTTGGAGAGCACAGATATGACCTGATCTCTAAAGATACTGATGTCAGGTATGCTTTGAGGTATGGCTGGTGAGGACAGGGGATTGACGTTCTGTCAGCTAACATGCTGGCAATTTCCTCTGGTATGGTATGAGAGGTAGCATCTACTCTTAGTTTGGTACATAGTTCAGAATTTAGAAAAATACGCCAAACCGGTGTCTTCATTGTGTATTTTTTTGCGTGGCTTACTGTGTTTTACTGTGGATTAAAACGTTTAAAACCAATTTTGGAAGAGGTTCTTTTGCTTCACTTCCAGTTCCAGTTTTTGGTTGGATAGTTCAGAATTTCCTTTTAGATTTTGGACATAGTTAAAGAATGCCTTATGATTATCCTTAGCTAGGGATGCTATTTTACCTTCATGGTTAGCTTTACAAGATACAAGAGAACTTTACAAGATTTCTGATTTGCTTGATCAGGGTGTGGAGGGAATTCTTTCTTTGCTGAGTCAGTTCCCTCTTGTTCATAGACATCAGTTTCTTTCTTTTGTTATATAATCTGTTTATACTTCAGGGTGGCTTGCTGTTTTTTTTTTTTTTTTTCGGAAGGACCTGGTTTTAATCTGGTCAGGCACAGCTGAGTCTATACAGTTGCTTAAGTGTTTATACAGGGCATTTGTGCATACCTCTTTATAAGATTCATTGTTATCAGTGATTGTGGGGGAATATGTCACTTTTGTGTTATTACACAAATAAAAGAGTCTTTGTGGGTTCTGTTTTAGCAGCTTTATTTTATACAAACAATCACTGCAAAGGCTTATTTGACTATGACTAAGTAACATACATACAAATTAATTGCTGCGATCTTACATGCCCTCTAACTGACTGCTTCTACAAAATGGCACATGTCTGGGATTTATACGTGCATACACAGCCTTGCATGCTTCTTGAAGACATAGCACACGCATGCTACACTCTGATCTACATCCTCCCTGTTTGAGAAATAGATCATGCAATTTGTCATGAGATTACTTAGCATGCAGAAATCACAGATAATCTAAAGACATGCATTATACAGTGCTAAGTATATATATATATATATATATATATATATATATATATATACATACACACACACACACACACACACACACACACACATATATATATATATATATATATATATACACACATATATATATATATATATATATATATATATATATATATATATATATATACACACACACATATACATACATACAGTCAAGTGCATGTTGCTGTTTATTTCACACTAGGCTTAGAAACTTGTCCATATCATGTGACATAAAATTGGGAATAAGATTTAGCAACTGGAATAGTCTCTGCAAAATGGTTGATGTGTGGAATGTTCAAATTATTTTCTGAAACAAAATCAGACTTTTGAACACATTCGGGTCTAGAAATAATGTCTGACTCAGTCTTTGATTTAGATTCTGCATCACAGATACAGTGTTTTGTTCAAATCTCTAGGATCAAAGGATATTCTGATTTCATCTGAGCCTTTCTTATGAGTGGCTACCATGGACAATACCCATTCAGTTGGTTCTGTGAATGGACAAATCACACCTTGCTGCACCATCTTATCCAACTAAGCTGTGACTTTATTTTCATTGCTATTGGAACTCTTCTTGCTGGTCTGACTACTGGAGTGACCTCGGGATCTAACTTCATAGAATACACAACTGGTTTATCATCAAAAACATCAGCATACTCTGAGGAAAATGGCTTCTGAAAAACTTGAACATGGAACAGCACTCACATGATGGACTTTTTTAGCAAAAGAAAGCAGATTCATTCTCAAACTATCTTTGAGACCCAGTAAAGATTGCACTGGTCTTCGGACTATGTAGATTACTAAGTTGTAACAGTTCTCAACCTAATAACATGAAAGTATTACTGAACCTTCGGTATGATTTTATTCACCTCCGTACACAACAAGTCTCGTACTACTGGTTACATTGAGTTGTTCGTTGGTTCTCACTTTTGCAAATGTATAACATTGCACATTGATCTGGTGTCTACTTTGAGCTCTGTGGATTTCCCATTGATTCAAACCATACAAAACACTTTACTCCTTGTCAATAAGTTTACTGCATCAGCTCTTTCTCCCAGTACTGATATACCATCCACATATAAAGATGACTGTTTCAGCTCTACTTGATCAACTTGCATTTTTGTGCAACCTTTCTTTACAACTGTGTGAGACTTACTTGATTTGGAAAAGTTTTGAAAGTGGTTCCATTTCTTACACTTGTGGCATTGCTGACCATATGCTAAACACTTCTCTCTCTTAGACTCATGATTTGCACTACAATTGCGGCAGTTAACAATAAATCTAGACATGGATTTTGTTAACTCATGTTTGTGTTGCACTGAGCTGAAGGTGAAGCTTGAACTTTTCCTGAAACTCTCTGGAAACCTTTGCACCTTCTTTTGAAGCCGCATGGTTCCCCTTTGCTTAAGCCTGTTTCTGGTTGCCACATGTTGCATACTGTCTATGTATGCTCTGGAGCTTACTGAAACCATGCTTTTGTCACTCGCAAGCATGTTCGTACATCTTTCTTTCACCTCATGGAGCTGACAAATCTCTGTTGCTTTGCTTAATGTTAAATCACTGTCACAAACTAAAATATTTTTCACTGCAACACTATTAATGCCACACACAAGTCTATCCTTTATCAGCTCATCTTTCAAATCACCAAACCAACATGTTTTAGCCTTGTTTCTCAAGTCAGTTAGATAAGCTGCAAATGTTTACTCTGGTTTCTGATTTCTTGTGTAAAACAAATGCCTCTCTAATGTAATGTTTGTCTGGGGATTACACATTTCTCTAAACTTACACTTCAAACACTCAGGGTCTTCTCTGGACTCAGCTTGCACAACAATATGGCGGTCTACAACTTCACCTTCATATAGTGCTGGTGCATATACAAATGAACACTTTTTGTATGGCCTGAGATCCTACTAGATTTAGCAAAATGAATGTGCCTGTGCATCCATCAATGTCTGCATAACCTGCTTATATAAAAATATCGTACTCTTGTTCAAATATTGTCCAGCACTCTGCAATATTCTGATCAAACAAAAGCAGTTGATGTTTTCAAAATCCATCTGCCATATAAACACATACCAGCGAATGGTCTTTCAAATATGTACAAATACACATACAGACATATGTGCATAAGTAATTGGCATAAACACAATTTGTTCAATGCTTTTGTGCTCTGTAACTATACTTTTTCTCTTTAAGCTTATTGGAATTGTGAGAAAGAATAACCTCTTAGTGCTTTCAGTTAACTGGACTTCGCAAAATAAACCTCTTGGGCTTTTCGCTGCTTTATTGCACTTTGCAAAATAAATTTTCAGATTTCTTAATGCTTCCCTCTGCTTTGCAAAATAGCTTTTTAGGTATTTTGATGCTTTACTGTACTTTACGAAATAACTTCCGAGATTTTTCAATGCTTTATTGTGCTTTGCAAAATAATTTTTTAGAGCTATCGATGCTTTATGAAACTCTGCAGAATAGCTTTTCAAACTTTTTTAATGTTTTACAGAGCTTAGCAGAATAATTTCTTGGACTTTGTAATGCTTTATGAAATCTTCAATAGGTAAAGGCAGGAAATGCTAAAATCATCAACTTTTGCAATTGGTAAAGGCAAAAATTCTAAAGTCATTGATCACCATTCACTATGCTTGCAGATTCGATAACGGCAGAACTGCTAAAGTAATCTGTTGGAATTTTATCAGTAAAGACAGGCATGCTACAGTCATGTACCATCACTTATCAAATTCATCACTTTAAAAAACACTTGAAAACTTTACCATGCAACTGAGCAATTCACAAGCACTGAAATACTCTTTAATCACTTGTAAGAAACACCTTTCTTTAGTGCAAGAAACATCAAGCAACTGCACAACGTGAATAGTTGAACTTTAGTTGCCCAAATTCAATATCTTTTGAGATATATGCACTTTGCAAATGAAAAAATGCAATACACTGAAATGTCCCCAAAATGTCAGCACCTTGCTAGGCAACTCGTTACAGTACAAGAAGCACTCTGTAATGGTGGCACTTTATGAACAGACACACTCAGCATGAGAACGTTCATCAAATAACCATGCTTTGTCTGAATTATACAAGATAGTTGCACTTTACACACAGTGAGCTCTTTGAAAATACATGGACAGTAATAAGCACACACTGTAAGCACTTTTGCACACTCTGAGATACTTATAATAACTTTAATTATGTCTTTGATACAATACAAAGCCGTAGTTATGCCCAAACATAGGAGTCGCCTTACTTTAAGTTTTTACTTACTGTGCTCTTTTCTTTTCCTTGTTATATTCTGTTTGCTCGTTTACACCCTTTTTTCTTTTTTGTGCCCAGTGTACATTTTGTGCTCATTTTACTCTAAACATGCCTGATTCTGCCTTAAACACACTAATTCTGCCTTAAACATGCTTGTTTTGCCTTAAACATGCTCATTTTATCTTAAACATGCTCATTTTGTACTTAAGACATATTAGTTTTACCAGATACTTTCATCTTAAAAGTTTCTTTAGTTAACAAACTTTTTGTGCTTTCTGCTTTCCTGATAAAGCAGTTTGTACCCTTGTAATGCCTTTTCATGCCTCTTTGCATCAAATAAATCATTTTTATTGCTTTTCATTACCTTTGATTCTTTCTGGTTGTGTTCACACTGTTTTCTCTCAGTTTTACCTTCACTGTTGTCTTTACATCCCATGGCTTCAAATGTTCTTCTCTTTTCCAACCCGGATCTGACACTATGTTGCTTTTGTGTCAGTACACAAATAAATGAGTCTTCATGGGTTCTGTTTAAGCAGCTTTATTCTATGCAAACACATCACTGTAAAGGCTTATTTGACTATGACTAAGTAACATATACAGACTAACTACTGTGATCATACATGCTCACTCACTGGCTGCTTCTACAAAATGGCACTAGCGATTGCACATGTCTGGAATTTATACATGCACACACAGCCTCTCATGCTTCTTAAAGACATAGCACACATGCACTACACTCTGATATACAGGGTATAAAACTTTTTATACAGTCGCTTAGTAGGCTGTAATTTGTTTTGGAAAAGTTATTTTATTTTTTTGCTGGTGTGGTGGTGACAGTTTCAATAGTTACTTTGAATGAGACTGATTTATGGTATGACCTTATCAGGGAGGGCATCACACAGGAGGGAGTGCAGTGACGACACATATTGGTGACTACTATGTCTAGCACATTTGAGCCCCTTGTGGGGGTGCAGACTATCTGTTTCAGAGCTCTTGTATTGACAAAGTCCAGGGACCTCTGGGAGAACATGTTCATGCTCTTGTATGTCACCCAGTCAAAGGAAAAATAGTTGGAATTTCCCATGACTAAGCAAGGTGCTGGGCTGTATGGCAAGTGACTACAGTAAGCCCAGGAAGGCAATGTGCTTTTCATGGTTCATGGTGGGAGACGTATAACTAGCAATGATGTGGTACAGTATTTTGCCTACAGTTAATTGGATGTGTAATAGTTTAAGACAGTTGTACTGTTTGATCAGTTTCAAGGTGTACTTGGCTTTAATGAAGATGGAGACACCTCCACCTTTGGTTCTTTCATGCTCATTTTGAGATCTGAATGTGTGGAACGCATTGAAGCTTTGCATGGCTGGGGTGATCTCCGCAGCCTTGAACCATGTCACATTGACTGCACAGATGTCAGCATCTTCCAATGTGAGGAATACTTTCAGGGAGTGCAGTTTCATGTTTAAACTACTAGTATTAAGCAGTAGAAGCATGAGTTTGTCTCCAGTGGATTTTGTTATGTCAGAAATGTTCCTGTTTTGACATTGCCTAAAAAGGCAATACGGGAAGGAAGACAAGTGCCTTTAACCATATCTGAAAGTCTTGAGGAGGGAGGTACAGACCATCTCTGGCAAAGCAGTGTGGCCTATTGACCATGTTTTCCCAGGCTGACAGATACTGGGACAGACAGATACAAGATCCCCTTGGACTGACACCACAAGCTAAGCCAATTGTTGGAGTCAATCATTTTTTGTTTATATCGTGGCATCATCCTAGGTGAAGGAAGAATGGTAGCGAAAAACCACCGCTGATTCAAAAACCAAGAACTCAACTCAGGCCAGTCCAAAACGTAAAAAACATGAAAAACAACAAATTTTATTAAGCCACTATAAAAGCTTTTCCTTAGTACCTTGAACTAACTTCTTCAGACAAGCAAAACATTCACACCATAACAAGTGAGTTTAAATACCAGCATTGAAACACTTAACCACGCCCCTTGCTCTCCCTTTAGCTCCTTAAAGGTACAGATCACAGCTAACTAAGGTACATTTGCAATGCTCTATTAAAATAATAAAAAATTCATACACTGAGACTGTAATAATAGCAGGCTTTGAAACTGAAAGAAAAAAGCCCGATATTTTGATTATTAAACTGTATAAAGTAAATAAATATGTAAAATATAAATAAAATAACCTGAAAATAATGATGTTCAACCTACAGCATAAATACTAATAATGGAAGCGCGACGCTTCCTAATCAAAAATTACCTATGCATACATTATATCTTGCCTGCTTTCAAATAAAATAACTAATGTAATGAATATAATAAATATAATGGAATTAATGCATACTGTCCTAAACATCTGAATAACTAGAACAGCTACCCAAGAAAAGTATATATAATATTGATCATATCTCACTAAATAATAAAAATAATAATATAAGAATATACAATAAAATATGACATGTAACAAATAATATAACATAAATAAAACAGGTCTAAAAGTTAGCATATCTAGACCTAAAATTACTAAATAATAAAATATGAATCAATAATATGTATTGTAAAATAATGATCATAATGTATAATCATAACAAAAACTGATGACTGTTAACCCTCCACCACTGTCGACTAATGAAGAGTTATAAAACCATTAATTTGTCGACTCTAATTTTTCATTTTTTGACTCTCATTTTAAAAATTGTGAGAATAAACAGCTTGTCACCTCTTCAAACTTTTAAGTTTTAAAAAATAACTAATGGATAACGAGCTGTTAAGACCGGGGGGGGGGGGGCAATATGCTTCCAATCTTAATTGCCAAAGAAGCTCATTACATTTTAATCTATATGTCTCAGATGCATAAGAATTGGTATTATACAGCTGGTCTATAATCATAAATGTGAACTCATGGTTTGGGTTGTTCTGAATGTGCATAGCCAAAGCATTGTCCATTTTCATTCTTCTTATGGCATACAAATGCTCGTACATTCTTTCCTGGAGTTTCCTCTCAGTCTTGCCAATGTAAAAACTGGGGCATGATGAATATTGAGCAAGGTATACCACTTGGGTACTGGAACAAGTGAAACGTCCCCTAATGAGGAATTTCCTGTTCTTAATTGTAAAGGCTGTACCTGCCTGGACAAATAGGTTCATAGGTTCATAGATTAGTACTAGGCTGACTGCCCCTTTAAGCCCATTTTTAAGCCCAGCCAATTATCTCTTGTGAGACCAACCCTGCACCTTGTGTTTGTAAGGCAACACCTAACCCATAGGCCAATTCACTCCATCTGCAATACTTGCACATATTACATTTATACATCCCTGATCTTGATGTTACTAAATTTCACGTAGATTCCAGAATGTTTTTGATGTTAGGGCCCCTTCTGTATGTTATCAATGGGGCTTTATGAAAAATTGGACCTCCAAGTAACTCAGGGGATAGTAATCGCCAGTTCCTCTTAATTATAGTGACTATCTCATTGGCATCTGCATTGAAAGTTAAAATAAAATTGGACCTGGACATGTTTCCCTGAGAATCAAGGCATACAGGTGATGGTGAATGACTCAATTCAGGAACAACGTGGCTCAAGATAGAAGAAAAATAGCCATTAGCTCTCTTGGTCTTAACTTCTAAACACAACTCATCAATAAAGGTTTCTGGATAACCTCAATCCAAAAATAACTTGGCTATGAAATCACACTCTTCCAAAAATTCACTATCCCTTGACACCATCCTAACTGCTCTTACAAGTTGTCCTATGACTATAGCCTTTTTCTGGTGAAGCGGATGGTCACTATCATAATGTAGATAAGAATTAGAAAACGTTGATTTCTGGTGGATTCTGGCTCCAAACTGACCTAGACTTCTGTCTTTATAAAGTTCCACATCCAAATAGGATATCTTATCCATGTCTATTGTACAAGTAAATTTCAAAAATTCAGACGAATTATTGAAGCCAATCACTAGGTCTTGGGCTTCTTCCAGTGAGCCATTAAACAAGATAAAAATGTCGTCCAAGAATCTTATGTACAGAACGACTTTCTCTTGAATAATATTATTGGGAAAGGCAAACGTTCTTTCCCAATGAGTCATGACCAAATTAGCTACACTGGCACCACACGGAGACCCCATAGGCACACCAATCAACTGATGAAACCATCTGTTATTGAATGTAAAATAGTTACATGTCAAAATAATATTCAACAATTCACTCACCATGGATATCTCTTTGGGTGGAGCTTGGTAATGAATCATTTCCAATTGAATCCATTCAAGTGCTACCTCATGGGCAATTGAAGAATATAAATCAATGACGTCAATAGTCAGAAAATAGGCATTTACTTCAAAGGTAGCTAGTCCAACTTTTTCCAAAAAGGACCAAGAATCTCTGGCTATGTGTGGTACCTGTGATACATATTGTTTGAGGATGGTGTCTACTACCTTCGCTGCTGCATAGGTAATACTACCCCTTGCGTTCACTAATTGGCACATAGGGGGATCACCAATACTTTTATGAATCTTAGGATTCCCAAATAATGCTGGAATGCGTGGTGAGGGTACTAAAATAAAATTGTAAATGTCCATATCCAGAGACCCACTAATGAACATGTCTTCAAAGTATGACCGCACACGGTTCATACTAATATTCAATTCATTCTTAGATACTTCTCTATAAGTCTCTGCAGAAAGTATCGCTAAAAGTCTATCTATATATTCATTCTGTTCCATAGCCACTAATCCAGCTCCTTTGTCAGGTTTCATTATTCTGATAGAAGAAGAACTGAGAGCTTCTAATGAGTCCAATTCAATCTTGGAAATGTTGAAGTGGGTCTGTCCATTACACTTAAGCAAATTCCTAATGTCCACATCACACGTGTTCAACCACTCCCAAGCAAGGGGCCAAAGGTGGATTATATGTACTTGAAATGTGAATAGGCCTTGGTTGGAACCTCTCTCCCAATAAAAGGGCCAAGTTCAACTTTCTCACAAAAAGTTTAAGGTCTAAAATTGATTTATCAACACTAGCACGTCTAGAGGGTATAAAAGTTAAGCCCTTGGCTAAAATGTCAACACGGAGTTGGGAGAAAACAAAATTTAAATAATTATATATTTTAAAGTCTTTCCCTGTGTTATATATCACTTCAAAGGGTTTATTTGATCGG
Source organism: Protopterus annectens (assembly GCF_019279795.1). Classification (NCBI taxonomy): domain Eukaryota; kingdom Metazoa; phylum Chordata; order Ceratodontiformes; family Protopteridae; genus Protopterus; species Protopterus annectens. The sequence goes on from NC_056736.1 coordinate 44,591,926, forward strand.
GTATTAGAAAATCTAACATCTTCCATCAGTTCTTCCTCGATTTGTATTTGTTTCTCATCTTTCTGCTCAATGTTTGTTGAGGAGACGAGGCTTGTGTTTGAAAATTTACCCCGATCAATCCTGTATCAAATTGACTTGGATTATTAATGTTATCTCCCTGCTCCCCTGCTCCATCCACTCCTTCTAGACTCAGTCTCTCTTGATTGGCCCCCTTGTTCTGCTCCATAACTGATGTTATATTGCCCTCTCCACAGGGCTTCACTGGATGTTTCGGTAGATTAGGGTTAATTTTCAGAAAATTACCCTGAGACTTAGGGGGTTTTGGATATGCTACACCACCCTTATAAGCCTTAATTTCTCCTTGTAATTTTTTTACTTTAGTTGAGGTAATCTTTGTTATATAGTGGTCAATACTAGTATATGACCTTTCATAGTCAAATCTATACCTTGGGAAACAAACATCAGTTTTTATCTCTTCATCTAAAACGGATAATTCCTTATTCAACTCATTAATAGTCTCTTGATAATGTGCACTAATTAGGTTTAACAGCTCATTCCCATGTCTATCAAACAGGGCTATCAAATCCTGATGGAATTTAGAACCTTCCTCTAGCCCTGTTGGGTATTGCCAGGAACAGAGGCCTTTAGGGACTATGTGTGCTTGCCTACATTCATGAAAATATGCCACCTCGAGTTGTAATTTTCTACTTTTAAGTAGTTTTTGATCAAATACATATAATTTAGTAGGCAGACTCACATTCTCGTGTTCAATAACTTCATTACTAGCTCGGTCATTTTCAAATCCAAAACGGAACAACCTATTAAGCCATTCATTTAAGTTAAAATTCACATACCTTCCCTTTTGGCCTTCTGGGATGTTGTTCTGTTGTTGTGCTAAACCAAGTGCACCTGGGGGGCTCATGCAGCCACTTACTAAATTCTTCATATTCCCTTCTCGATTTTGCATCAAGAAAAGAGTTGTAAGGTTAGGTACAACCTCTGATTCATTAATAATTCCGTTAGGTGAAGTCAAACCCAAAGATCCTGTTAAAGGCATCCGCAAGGAGCGTGTTTGTGAAGTATTAAGTCCATTTAATAATGAAGTACTCTGCGAAACACATTCCACACATTGCGTTAAGTTTTCCACTTTCTCAGTGAGAAGGTTGATTAAAATAGTTAAATCTCCTGGCTCTGGCATAGTCCCTGCTGGCGATGAAGTGGTGGACATAAAAACACCAAAGAAATAAACTTTCAAGACCGGAAAAACAAACTAGCGAAAACCACCGCTGATTCAAAAACCAAGAACTCAACTCAGGCCAGTCCAAAACATAAAAAACATGAAAAATAACAAATTTTATTAAGCCACTATAAAAGCTTATCGTTAGTACCTTGCACTAACTTCTTCAGACAAGCAAAACATTCACAACATAACAAGTGAGTTTAAATACCAGAATTGAAACACTTAACCACGCCCCTTGCTCTTCCTTTAGTTCCTTAAAGGTACAGATCACAGCTAACTAAGGTACATTTGCAATTCTCTATTAAAATAATAAAAAATTCATACACCGAGACTATAATAATAGCAGGCTTTGAAACTGAAAGAAAAAAGCCCAATATTTTGATTATTAAACTGTATAAAGTAAATAAATATGTAAAATATATATGAAATAACCTGAGAATAACGATGTTCAACTTACAGCATAAATACTAATAATGGAAGCGCAACGCATCCTAATCAAAAATTACCTATGCATACATTATACCTTGCCTGCTTTCAAATAAAATAACTAATGTAATGAATATAATAAATATAATGGAATTAATGCATACTGTCCTAAGCATCTGAAGAGTGTGATTTCATAGCCAAGTTATTTTTGGATCGAGGTTATCCAGAAACCTTGATTGATGAGTTGTGTTTTGAAGTTAAGACCAAGAGAGCTAATGGCTATTTTTCTTCTATCTTGAGCCACGTTGTTCCTGAATTGAGTCATTCACCATCACCTGTATGCCCTGATTCTCAGGGAAACATGTCCAGGTCCAATTTTATTTTAACTTTCAATACAGATGCCAATGACATAGTCACTATAATTAAGAGGAACTGGCGATTACTATCCCCTGAGTTACTTGGAGGTCCAATTTTTGATAAAGCCCCATTGATGACATACAGAAGGGGCCCTGACATCAAAAACATTCTGGAATCCACGCGAAATTTAGTAACATCAAGATCAGGGATGTATAAATGTAATATGTGCAAGTATTACAGATTTGTCCAGGCAGGTACAGCCTTTACAGTTAAGAACAGGAAATTCCTCATTAGGGGATGTTTCACTTGTTCCAGTACCCAAGTGGTATACCTTGCTCAATGTTCATCATGCCCCAAATTTTACATTGGCAAGACTGAGAAGAAACTCCAGGAAAGAAGGTATGAGCATTTGTATGCCATAAGAAGAATGAAAATGGACAATGCTTTGGCTATGTACATTCAGAACAACCCAAACCATGAGTTCACATTTATGATTATAGACCAACTGTATAATACCAATTCTTATGGACCTGAAACATATAGATTAGAATGTAAAGAGCTTCTTTGGCAATTAAGATTGGAAGCATATCACCCCCCCCCCCTGGTCTTAACAGCTCGTTATCCATTAGTTGTTTTTTAAAACTTAAAAGTTTGAAGAGGTGATGAGCTGTTTATTCTCACAATTTTTAAAATGAGAGTCAAAAAATGAAAAATGAGAGTCGACAAATTAATGGTTTTATAACTCTTCATTAGTCGACAGTGGTGGAGGGTTAATAGTCATCAGTTTTTGTTATGATTATACATTATGGTCATTATTTTACAATACATATTATTGATTCTTATTTTATTATTTAGTAATTTTAGGTTTAGATATGCTAACTTTTAGACCTGTTTTATTTATGTTATATTATATGTTACATGTCATATTTTATTATATATTCTTATATTATTATTATGTTTATTATTTAGTGAGATATGATCAATATTATATATATTTTTTCTTGGGTAGCTGTTCTAGTTATTCAGATGCTTAGGACAGTATGCATTAATTCCATTATATTTATTATATTCATTACATTAGTTATTTTATTTGAAAGCAGGCAAGATATAATGTATGCATAGGTAATTTTTGATTAGGAAGCGTCACACTTCCATTATTAGTATTTATGCTGTAGGTTGAACATCGTTATTTTCAGGTTATTTTATATACATTTTACATATGTATTTACTTTATACAGTTTAATAATCAAAATATTGGGCTTTTTTCTTTCAATTTCAAAGCCTGAAATTATTACAGTCTCGGTGTATGAATTTTTTATTATTTTAATAGAGAATTGCAAATGTACCTTAGTTAGCTGTGATCTGTACCTTTAAGGAGCTAAAGGGAGAGCAAGGGGTGTGGTTAAGTGTTTCAATACTGGTATTTAAACTCACTTGTTATGGTGTGATTGTTTTGCTTGTCTGAAGAAGTTAGTGCAAGGTACTAACGAAAAGCTTTTGTAGTGGCTTAATAAAATTTGTTTTTCATGTTTTTTACATTTTGGACTGGCCTGAGTTGAGTTCTTGGTTTTTGAATCAGCGGTGGTTTTCGCTAGTTTGTTTTTCCTGTCTTGAAAGTTTATTTCTTTGAAGGTAGAATGGTGCTTAGTCCTAGAATCATGTCTGAGACACATAATCTGAGAGCTCAGTCATGTCCCTCTTCATATAGTCAAGAAAGGTCCAATGACGGAGTCATAACGGTACTTGTTGAATGCCTTGAGTGCATGTGTGCTTTGATGGATCCTGGAACCTGACACTCAGCTGAACATGACCATCTCCTTGTCCAGTGTGGTGAGGGGGATATCTATGTGTCTCACTGTGGAGTCACCTATGACCAAGATATTACGTTTTGAGGTGTTTTTCCTTAGGGACTTATTTGCTGAGACACTAGTGTATGTGTTTTTAAGATGTCTAGTGGCTTCTATTTGCATAGCAGTATGTGGAAGTGCTGGGGAGCCCCATGTCAGATGGCTAGTTTAGTGCTCAAGTGTATTAAAAACAGACTAGATTTAGCAGGTCTGAATCTAGCCTATGCTGTCTGGGTATCAGAACAGTGCAAATCAAGTGCAGACAAGTGTAAAAAAATATTTAGAGCACTTTTGTGTGTTTCCCAGCTCATACAGGCCAGGTAAACAACTACTGCCACCAAATGAACAATCCCAGTCCTCCCAATGCAAAACCACAGTAAAGGATTGTCTGGAGTGAAATGTTATCACAAACAAAATTAAATGGTAAAATATGCTACCACAAACAAACTAAGATATAGATACAGCAGTGTTCCTTAAACAGTTTTTAAAAGAGTGATTATTCAATAAATGTACTTTGCTTTGAATAAATGAGCCAAGAGCCTCTCAATTTTACATAATTTATAAAGGCGCTAAAAAACTATATACACTGATTAATAAGCCCTCCAACCAATAAAACTACATTCAGAAATTGCAAATGTAAATAAAAATAAATAAAATAATATTGTGAGAAGAAATATCTAGGGAATTGTTATGGCTAGGCTTGTATAGGCCCTAGGGCTGATAGCCTAGTACCAACCTGTGAACCTATGAACCTAGGTTTCCTCAGCCTCAACAGACCAGGCTACCTTCCAGTGCAGTAGATGGAATATCCATTGACCTCTTTGTAACAACACTTGTTTGCTAGAGTGTAAAAATACACTACTTTATCCAACAGTTAGCAAGATAATAAAGTCAGATCAAGTAGACCAAACAATGGGAGGCAAAATTAACTTTTTCAATATAAGCACAAGAAAAGCAAAAAAAAAATTCAGGATATAAACATCAGTGTAAAAAGAAAGGTAAATAAATAATTCATGATAAAAACAGCAGTGTAGAAAGGGGGGAGCTTATTAAGTTCAATTTACAGTAGGAGTGGTCAGGTATAAAATGCATCAACAAATGGAAGGGTGGGTAGGAAACACAGCAGGGAATCACCAGCAGTGCTTTAGTTTATGTAGGCTTCACATCTTTTCAAACAAAGACAGAGGCCCAGAATTTCAGCAAATATTTAAAGGGACTATCCCATAGATTTTTTGTTTTGATTTTGGTCTTCGTTTACATTTTTAATCTATCTTGCTGAGCATACCCCAGCTTTGGTTGTGGGGGGGTTGGGGAAGGGTGCTTACAGGAAGTTTCATGGTCTTAGTCAAATTCCATCTCAAATTGCAGTTGTACTCACAACAGCTCTCACTGAGTCATTCATTAGTTTCACCTGTGCTTTTTCTCTTCAAAGAAAAGTAGCCTTTCAGGAATTGTATTACCTTGTAGGAAAGGATATGAGCAATGCAAAGCTAAAACATTAGTTAAAATAATTTTCTGTGGATTTCATGTTTTATTTTGTATGGATTTCTAAATGCTAACTAAATGCTATGATGTCATGCAAGACTGACACTTGCTCTGTAGAAAGAACCAGAATGATGCAAGTTTTGAACAGTAGTAAATGCGGTATTCATTTTTATGTTTTGTTTTTTTGATCTCTGAATACTAGCCAAGTGTTATAGTTTTCTGACCTACTGTAAAAATGTGTGTGACACAAGCAATAAATTCATTTTAAACAATAAAGTCCAAAACTTACTGTCATAGTAGGGGCTGTACAGTACGGCAAGCTGTGATAGTTATATATACTAATTCTGAGATTGCTTTACTACACAGTAAGAGGAATATGTCAAGAGACTGCTAAGAATGAGAATTAATTCACTAAACTATACTTTTTTGACTATATTGCTGGAAATGTTGCCATGCAGAATAAATAAAGGAACACAAAAATGTAAAAACCTTATTGTTTCTTAGTAATCAGGGACTGAAAACACTGACAGGAACTTAAATGCTATAGATATAGCCAACCTCCTAGCAGACAGGTTCAGTGAAAACTTCACCCCTCTTTCACCCCATCAGTAAATCAGGACATCCCCAGCATCTGACCCTCCTCGCCTTATCTCTAGGAAGCAAGTCATCACTACCCTCTCAAAGGCAGAAAATACAGCCTGCATGGGACCAGACAACATCCCAGGCTGCATCCTACATGAACTCAGAGAGGAACTTGCAGCACGATTAGGCACCCTATTCAACCAAACCCTGAGTACTGGCTTCATCCCAGCCGAGTGGACAGCCACTGTCATCCATTTGCATAAAGGAGGAACATCCACCAATCCAGGAAATTATAGACCCATCAGACTAACTAGCCTCATCTGCAAGGTCATGGAGCAGATTATCATGGACCTCATTAACAAGACATTGGTAACCTCCAAACACTTGATCCCACACAGTCTGCTTTTGTCAAGGGGAGGTCATGCCTTCTAAATTTGTTTGACTTCTTTGAGATAGTCACCAAAGCCATGGACAAGGGGAAGGTGGTGCACACCAGCTACCTTGACCTGGCTAAGGTGTTCAATACTATTCCCTACTAAGGTATAATAGATAAACTCTCTCAACTAAGCATCAATTCGTATGTTACCAGATGATTAGCAAACTGGCTCACTGATAGAGCCCACCTAGTCAAAATAGGGGAAGCCACCTCAAGCAGTCAACCCATAATGAGTGTTGTACCCTAGGGGCCTTTGTTGTTTGGGATATACTTTTCAAGGTGCAGGTCAAAACCAGTGGGCTCTAGCTGAACAACTTTCCAGATAACTGTAAGCTGGGTACCATCATTAGTTCTCCTAGTGATGTGGACATCCTCCAGAAGGGTCTCACCCAAACATATGATTGGTGCCAGAAACAAGGCTTCAAACTGAATGCCAAAAAATGCATCATCATCTCCTTTGGGGAGAGTGATGTCCCCAAAAATTATCACATTAATAATAAGGTCCTAAGCACACAATCAGTCATAGGTTCATAGTTTCATAGGTAGGTACTAGGCTATCGGCCCAAGGGCCTACATAAGCCTAGCCAGCAAGGTACCATAGCTTACACCACCCAAGAAAGTTATTTTCCTGTGCCACTGTCCAGCAGAGACACAGAAGTGATCCCCGGGGTGTATTTGCTATTTCCCATCCACTCATCAAGATTTTTCTTGAAGAGTGCTAATGAAGAACTTTGCTTGACATAGATGGGTAGCTTGTTCCAGAGTATAGTTGGGTGGAGCAGTGGTGCAGTGGTTAACGCTGTCACCTCACAGCAAGAGGTTCTCTGGTTCGATTCTCAGCTGGGGTGCCTTCTGTGTGGAGTTTGCATGTTCTCCCTGCATTTGCGTGGGTTTCCTCCGGGTACTCCGGTTTCCACCCACATTCTAAAGACATGCTTCTGGAGCATATCTCCCGGGCCTCCACTGAAAACAGGATCTGTGGAACCTAAATAAAATAAATATAGGAAGTCTCTGGGAGAGGAATCTATCCCTCCAGTGTTTCGTGTTTATGGTGGTGACAAGGTTTAGATCCCTAGAGAGTGTAGCTTGGAGGGATTGGGATTTCTTTAGGTGTAGCATGTCCAACAGCTCTGGGTTTGACAAAGCTTTATATGTTAGGCAGAGATCACCTTGAAGAGACTTGGGCACCCAGGTTGATAGCAAACTGACTTTTGCCCACCATATTGCCTCCACTGTAATGAAAGCTTTCTTAATGGCCCACCTCATTAGTAAGGTTATCTCATCCAGGGATAAGGTGGTCATAAGATCCCTGTATTCTTCCCTTATAGGACCCATTATTGAGTACAATGCACTTTTCAGCATATACCTCACAAAGCACATGCAGCTGCTGGAGACACCACAGAGCTTCCTCACCAGGAGAATCCAGGGCCTTAAACATCTACTCTACGCAGCTAGGCTAAAGGCCCTGTCCTCTCTTCAGTCTCCTGCAGAGTCCTCAGAGGTGACCTCTGTCTGGCATACAAAACAATCTCAGACCCCGCCTAGATGGGACTGCTGTATATCTGTAAGTCAAGTTCCATTGGAGTAACCCATACGTGTGACTTCAACCTGGACTGTGACATCAGTAGGACTTACTGGTGGGACAGATTTGTGTCCCAGAGACTCCCCTTCTGTGGAATAGACTCCCGCTTAAACAGCAGCATAAGCACAACCTGGATAACTGGATAGGGAACAGATACTACACCCCTGGGATTACATCTGTGTCTCTGCTGGACAGGGGCATGAGGTGCTGACTTGTTGGAACATAGGCTAAATTCTTTGCTAGGCTTATAGGGGCCTCATGGCCAATAGCCTAGTAACTTCTTATGATCCTATAATAATGTTAATTGTGTTCACTACAGGGAATGAAAACAGGGCTGAATAAAGTAAATTGAAACCAGGAGTAGGGTTGATGATAATGTGGTAAGTGGGTGGTGACAACTGGGAGTTATCAGGTCAAGTTACTTTAGTTCAGAATTTTAGACTCTGAGATTGTCCCTTTAAGTATCACTTAAGAGACAATTTAAACATGAAAAAACATTTGAAATGTATAGCCTAGATAATTTGTGTCCACCTCTCACTCAGAACAAAAACACCAGACCAAAAAGATTTCTTAAAACAGAAAACAAAATGGAACAGGTATCAGAAAGCAGATCTAAAAGGTCACAGACAAAAAATATACATTAGGACATTTTGTTGATGTTTTGCTGTTAAAACAAACTCTACTCTCGCATGAGTAAAGTGTGTATGGGTGAAGTGAAGTATGATCACCTGCAAGTTCTTGACTATGTGATGTGAAAGAAATGCAGTAATGTAACCATTGTCTTTTCATTAAGTTAACCCTTGTAGGGTCATGCTCAAAGCAAATTCTGTGGGTAGACAGCTGGGATGGGAGCTACGCCTATGGGCAAATAGAATGACTGACCTTTACTATTGTAGTTATGGCTTGGTTTGCAAGAGTAATGTGCATTTGAGTGAATCAAGATTGACCATAAGCTCTGAACTCTGAATATCGTTAATGTGAAGAAATACATAAATAACAGGTTTTTTTTGTCTTCCTCGCAAGATTCTAGCTATGTGTGAATGAAACAACTAGCCTTACTGTTTACTATTGTAATTCCAGCTTTGCAAAACTGTAGTAGTGTTCTGACTGTACTTTCAGATGAATGTAATATAATTAGAATTATATGAGTAATTCTTCATGTATGTTTCTTCATGTATATACTGAATGTATATTTAAAAATCTTTGTAATATTTTGGAGCTTTTCTCCCCAGACATATGCTGATTTATTTATTTATTTATTTATTTTACAAAAGCCAGTTCTAGAAACCCTGGTAAACAAAAGTAAAATAAATAAAATGAAATGTGCACTTGATTGACACTCACAAGCTGTGACTATTGTTTCTGTTAACAAAATGAAAGTACTTCAGGTATGCAAGCCAGCTGTTACTATTATTTCAACTTAAATCCTGGCAGGGTTTGTGAATAAAACGAATTGACTGGCCCTGCCATTTACTGGTGTAATTGTGGCTTTACAAGATTAATGTGTATTTGGGTAAAGTCAGCTGTCATACAAGTCTGACTATTATTTCTGTGCAACAAAGTAAACTAATGCAGCCATTGCTATTTTTATTGTAATCATGGTAGGTTCAAAGCAGATACTTTATGTCAGCAATTGATATGAAGGCCTGGCATATTGAGGTGCCCATTTTATATTTGTGGGTATTGACAAAGTATTGGCTGAAAATTTGTCTGATTTGGTAAACATAATGTTTTGGATCAAAAAGAGAGATTATGCATTATTAATTTAGGGGTTCTGTTTAAAGCAGGACTTAATGAAAGTGTTTAATTTTCAGTGTTGTTTTTTTTACTACAGGGTGTTCTGTTGCTTTAAATCTGAATTCTGGTCTTCTTCGTTATTCACTTTCAATTTAAACATCATTGTGTTCCTTGTCAAGCACTGATGATGTCAATGAGATGAAACTGGTCTGCTGCTTTGTTTCTCTCTTCAGCAGCACTAAATAGCATTATTTTGAAGTTTGTTTGATGACTGTTTGATGCCTGCTGGTCTAAAATGTAATAATTTTGTATAAGGATGTCATTTTAATGTATTTTGTACACTGGTGAGAAGTTTGAAAGGAAGCTTCTGGATACATTATTTCAGGCTGAATTAACTGTTTTGAAAACAGCAAGTACTCTGAAGACCATTTACATTTATTAGAAATTTAAAAGGAAGCTTCTGAATACATTATTTTATGGTGAATTAACTGCTTGAAAACAGTTAGTCCACTGAAGACTATTTACATTTATTGGGAAGTTTAAAAGGAAGTTTCTGGCTATATTTTTTGCATGCAGATTTTCTGTTTGATAACAGTATTTTGAGACTATTTAGAATGAGAATGGACTCTCTTTGTATTATGCTGCACTACACCGAACTTTAGAGATATTTATACTAGTGCTGGCTACATCTTTTTGTTTTTAGTGTTTTTTATATATATATATATATATATATATATATATATATATATATATATATATATATATATATATATATTTGAGTGTGTGTGTATATATATATATATATATATGTGTGTGTGTGTGTATATATATATATATATATATATATATATATATATATATATATATATATATATATATGTGTGTGTGTGTGTGTGTGTGTGTGTGTGTGTGTGTGTGTGTGTGTGTATATATATATATATATATATATATATATATATATATATATATATATATATATAGATTCACTTTATAACCTCGAAATACTGAAATATCGAATTTCAGTATCTCGAGACTATAAAACCGAATCCACAAAACACTGACACAACAAAACCGCGAAATTCACAACACCGAAAAAAACACACACACTATACCACACATACACCACAACACCCACATTACAAGATAAACAAACAAAACTACACACATACACAACTCATACACACACATATGCAGGGGGCAAGCCCCCCTGCACCCCCCATGTGGGGGGCTGCACCCCCCCACAACCCCCCTACTTATATATACTAACTCCGAGATTGCACAAACACAAAACAAAAGCCAACTCACACACGCACATTCTCCGACCCCTCACTCACACATCAAATACATCAGCACACTCACGCACACTCTAACTCCCACTCAAAACCCTTAGAAAACACTTACCTGACATAACACCTACATCCACACACGGCACCGCGCACCATCAAAACACAATCCCAGACATTACACAGCATAAAGTTATAACCGCGAATTCGACATATATTCGAGTTCGCGATTATGACCCTTCACTATTTTTAACATTCAGCTTTATTGTCAGTGGTGGCCAAGTGGTTATATTCTCAGAGGCGAAATTCACCATTCTGGGAGTTTGCTCTTTTGGACCGTTAATGTTGTGGTCTCATTGTTAAGTGAGTCAAAGTTATGGGAAATAGATGATCTACTGTAGAACTATATATATATATATATATATATATATATATATATATATATATATATAGATAGATAGATAGATATAGATATATAGATAGAGAAATAGATATATAGATATAGATTAGATATAGATATATATGAGAGTATGATGAATAGCTGTATTGGGTGTCTAGTTAATGCTATATCATAGATTATGGGTCAGTGTACTTACACAATTGAGGAGTGTTTGCAGTCTTTAATTCATCTATCCATTGGTCATTTTACTGTAGTGCTATATCATAGATTATGGGTCAGTGTACTTACACAATTGAGGAGTGTTTGCAGTCTTTAATTCATCTATCCATTGGCTAAGGAGGTCCCTCTTGTGCCTCTTCATTTTACTGTAGTGGTGATGACATTACTCTTTAGTGCATGGGGTACCAGTTGAACTGGAGATATCCTTGGTCAAGGTATTCCAAGCCTTATCCTTATACAGAAACCTGGTATATTCTCCCTGCAGTACCCTCAGGCTGTAGCACATCACGTGGATTTGCACAAAAGTCCTGGACTCCTCAGTTCCCCAAATGTGTGATCTAAATGGAACATCATCTCTACCATTGCCAGCCATGTCTCCAGCTGTTAAGCTACAAATATGGATCTGAATTGCCAGCCAATTCTTATGTCACATGTAACAGCTGGTGCTCAATGACACACACCCTTGCCAGCCATACTTGCACAATTGAAACCATAGTAATGGCTTTTCAGACACACTGACATGGACTGCATCAAGAAGCACAGAAGGTATTGAAATGATAGTGAAATTTGTCCATGTGTGATTCTCAAACTATTCAGAGCTGTTCCTATGTTTCTTACACTCATGCTTGTTTGGAGGAAAAATGGTATGCCTTGAGACATATTGGCATGTGTGGGGTTATACACTAGTAAGACTGAATTGCACCACCTCAACAAAGAGCAAAAGAAAGGATAACATATTAAACTTTGCTAATTAATTTTCACAGCCACAAGAGAAATTACTTGTTAATATGGTAATTAGAAGAATAGCAATTTAAGACTGAATGTGCGCATACTTAAGTGATGCCTTTATGTCTGTGATTTTACTAGTTATTGGACTTCATTTCCATGCAAAAGACATTGTTTGCAAATATACCTCAGATGGATGCAGTTGCGTGACCTGAGTAAGACATGGTGGATTAGATTGCATGCATACTTCATAATACATACTTTCATAGACACATGCATATATGTGAGAACTCAATAATTGGAACAAAAATATTGTGCACATCATACCTATGTATATGCATTCTGAATTAAATATCATCAGTGTCATCTTTAACATAATTTAGCTGCATTATATTGTGCTTCTATACCAAACAGTAATGACACATTTCTTGCAATAAACATAGTTATGATATTCATGTGCATTTACTATGACATCCATAATCAAAATTTTGTGACAAATGGCATTTTGACCCTTTCTGTAAAAGTATCTGTCAACTGAATTCAAACCCTGCATTAGCTGGCTAAACTCTTTAAGATCACTGCACTTACAGATTATAGCACAGGGAAAGTTACCTGACAGTTTGAATTCATTCCCTAAGTACTATCCAGACCACTATCCACAGTGCTAATAGCTGCCCACCAGTGCCAGTTTTGTTTGTGCTACAGAAGGCAGCTTAAAATATATTTTTCACTTTTTTCTTTAGGCAGTGAACCATGTTTGGTGACTGTCAAGTGGAAAGCAAATGCAAAAGACATTTGAGAAAAAAAAAAACTTGACAGAGAAAAAAAAAATCTGAAAGGCATACTTAATTCAGTCATAGGGTATACCTTGCAATGACCAGAGCAAGAAGTGTATTATACTGACACATTCATCCTTCCCACATCACCTTGCCTTATCACAAATTTAATTTCTTGCCCAAATTATCAGAACTGTTGTTCATACCTAATAATGTGAAAATGTATAGACAACAGCTCACATGTTGTTAGTAACTCCAGCTTTACTCCGTAGCATATCTCCTACTCCGAGGTGATCTCTGCCTAACATATAAAGCTGTGTCAAACCCAGAGCTGTTGGACATGCTACACCTAAAGAAATCCCAATCCCTCCAAGCTGCACACTCTAGGGACCTAAACCTTGTCACTGCAATAAACAGGACATGCTGGAGGGATAGATTCCTATCCCAGAGACTTCCCATACTCTGGAACAGGCTACCCATCTATGTCAAGCAAAGTTCTTCATTAGCACTCTTCAAGAAAAATCTTGATGAGTGGATGGGAAATAGGAAATACACCCCGGGGATCACTTCTGTGTCTCTGCTCGACAGTGGCACAGGAAAATAACTTTCTTGGGTGGCGTAAGCCAGGGAACCTTGTTGGCTAGGCTTACATAGGCCCTTGGGCCGATAGCCTAGTACCTACCTATGAACCTATAATACCGATAATAGTTGAGTTTTAAACAATATTACGATCTATCAAATGTATGTAAATATGTATTCAGAATCCACTCTATAAAATTATCATTTAACTGGTTTTGATCCCTGTATCAGCAGTCCTTTTTCTTTAAGCTCATTGCACTTACACAGTGAGCCACAGTAAAAGTTATCTGACATGCATTTTTGTCATGGAGTACTATCCAGCGTGCTGATGGCCTCACACTATTGTCAGACTCAATTGCAATAAAAAAGGCAGTCTAAATTAAAATGTTTACTTTTTTTTCTTAGGGAGTGAACCATGTTTGCACACTGCCAAGCAAAACACAAATGCAAAAGGCATTACAAAAAAATAACCGAAGAAAAAAAAAGCTGACAGGAAAATTTAAATCAATCAGTGGATATACCTAGCAATGACCAGAGCAAGAAATGCATTATAGTGGCACATTCATCCCTCTCACATCTCCCTTCACCATCAGGAATGTAATTGTTGGCACACATTATCAGAATTGCAGTTAATGCCAAATAATGTGGAAAATGTACAGATAACAGTTCACATTCTATTAGCAATGCTGAGAATCACTGAGTTTTTACACAATACAGTAATGTAACAAAATGAGTGTAAATATGTATTTAGACAAATTTTCTCTTTTCTCTAAAATTATTAGTTAATTGTATTTGAACACTGCATCACCTGTGTTATTTCTCAGAGGTCACCACTTATACCTTGTGCCACAGGTGTAGTTAGCTGAGAGGTGTAGTTTATTCAATAAGTATTATCCAGTGTTCTGGCTGACTTCTATGCACTGGCATCAGGCTTTTTTGCACAACAGAAGATAGTCCAAATTCAAATTTTCATTCTTTTTGCCTTAGGCAGTGAACTATAATTCACTGCTGTAGACCACTGTCATTCCAGAATGTGCCATGCCAAATGGTGTACAAATGATGAAGAAAAAAAGGCTACTAAAAAAGGAAACATTATGAAACAAGTAGTTAAAATGTGCAGTTCTGATATTTCCTCAGCTTTTTTGTTTCAACATGAACATATGCTCCTTAAAAATCAATATGTTCATCCAAACACAAATATATCTGGATTAGAACTATAGGACACGAGGGCATTTAAAAAACATGCTTGAGATTCTTACTGGTGTGTGTCAGGCACACATAGATGTGAAGATAAAAAGAAGGTTACATATACTCAAGATTTAAAATAGTATCAATTGTCATTACCAAGTGCAACTGAAACACTTTCTCACCTTTTGGAGTTATTTGCACGTAGAAGTGTGGATGACTATGATACTGGCAACAAGGAAGACTAAAGTGAAAAACTGGAACACTGTACCCCTTTTCTTTTCTATATTTTTAAAACACTAAATGAAGGCAGGAAACCAAAGCTTGATCCACAAAAACTATTTATTTAGCGCTTTTGTCCACAAATAAAACTGGACTTCATCAGAATAAAATACTCACTCCATAGGTTCATAGGTTCATTGGTGTGTACTAGGCTAATGGCTCTGGAGCCATTACAAGTCCAGCCTATAGATAGGATTACTCTGGCATTGTGCCACCCAACATTAGTTCCCAGTACTACTGTCAAATAGAGCCTCTGGAGTGATCCCCGAGGTGAATTTTCTATTTCCCATCCACTCATCAAGATTTCTCTTGAAGATGGCTAGTGAGGCATTCCACATGACAAGTATGGGAAGTCTATTCTATAACATGGGCATTCTCTGGGTTATGAACCTGTCCATACAACTTGTTCTGTTGATTGGGTAATGAGGTTGAGGTCTCTGTATAGTGTAGTGTGGAGGGATTGGGATTTCTTTAGATGTAGCATTTCTAACAGAGCTGGGTCAGACATGGCTTTGTAAATCAAGCAGAGATTGCTTCTAAGTAGGCGATATGAGACAGAGAATAGTTGGAGTTTTTGAGTCTGTCCATATAGAACAAGTGCTTAAGGCCTAAGATCCTCTTTGTGAGGTAATTGTGTGGCCTCTACAGTTGTTGTAGGTGTCTAGTGAGGTACATGCCAAATGGGGCATTGTACTTGAGGATTGGTCTAATGACGGAAGAGTAGAGGGAGACAGTGACCTATTTCTTCCTGGATGCAAAACCCTTAGTAATAAGATGTGCCACATAGAAGGGCTTTTTGACCACAGTGGCAATGTGGTGGTCAAAAGAGAGGTTGCTGTCACCCTGTGTTTCCTGATCAGTTATGACACCTTCTGTGTTTAGTGGACTACCATCAATGTGGTAATTCTTGGAAACTGGGTTTTTCCCAAAGAGGTTGACGACACATTTTTTTGGCATTGAGCTTAAGGCCATGGTTGTGACACCAGTCATTGGTCTCAGTGAGGCTTTTCTGTAGGATGTCAATATCACTTGGGGAGTTAATTATGGCTCCCAACTTGCAATCATATGCAAACTTTGTCAACCAGAGTCCCTTCATGCTGGCCTGAACTTCAGAGAAGTAGATACCCAGAACCGAACCCTGTGGGACTCTACTCATGACTGGTCGACATGAGATTTTTATATCAAAAAACAATGAGATGCATTAATTATAAAAGAAATTAAACCATTTTCATTCTGCCATGAACAATGTTGAAAAACAACTCTACCTAAATTGTCTACCTTTTTATACAATACTACATAATAAAATTCCATACAAGGTGAAGGACAACATAAACAAAAAAAAAAAATATATATATATATATATATATATATATATATATATATATATATATATATATATATATATATATATGAGCACCGTGCATTTAAACACTTATTTAAAAACTACATTATTTTAAAAAAATATGCTGCGTTTAATTTCAGGAAGCTGCTTAAAGACAAGGCTTCATTAAGGCCTGGAGTAGTTGCAACATTAAGCTTCAACTGCCATTGAGTTACATGAACTCAAGGAAGTCATCACATGGACCCTCTCTTTTACCCAGGTCCACTTGGTTTATAGCAACAAAGATAAACTCATGTTGTGGATTATTTTTTATATGCTTAAATAGTGCATTCCATTCATCCTCTCTTCCAATATAATAAACATATTGCTAAATTCTGTTTCTCAAGCTTAACTTGTTTTTACAAACATAGAATGTGCAATATCCCTGACACAATGCTAAGTAAACCACACCTTTGCTGTTACTTGGCCATTGTAGGCAATGTTCTTTCATTATGGAAGGAGAGGTCTTTTTTGTGGATGGGTTTGGAAGAGTGAGTCCTAGAAAAAAGTGGTCATGTAGCTCCCCAATAAGACTCCCCACTGGCACAACTATAGAGTCCAGATCTCAGTCTAGTTATTAAGCTAAAATCTCCAGCACCCTCCTTGTTCAACCAGTGATTCATGTTCCTGCCTAAGTAGCTGACACACACACACTTTAGGATTTGATTTATATACAAACACACAGACACTCCTGGGGAAGGCTGGCACAGGTTCTCCAGCTATGCCCCTTTTCTGCCCTGACTATAAGGTAGTACTGACTGCCACCAACCACTCATATCAGCTATTATAAAGCCCTTCTGAAAGAGTGACCAATTTCACTGTGTAATATTACTGTTATTCAAATAGTATGTGTGACGAACAGCAGGACTATTGGAGTGGCTTGGACAATATCACCAAATATATGCAAAGTACTCTAAGGTATTAAATTATTTCTACACAAAACAGCCACACTTGAAAGGTTTAAAATATTTAATAATAATTAATAAAACACAAGACAAATCTGATCAATTCAACACAGTGCTAATCAAGAGTTCAGAAATCACAGGAACTTCAAAACAATATTATAGGAGAGTCTGACATAAATATAGAAAACAGCTAGGCTAATCTGGCTATATTTCTATCTAACAGAGAAATCACTGTTCTAAATACTACTTACATACAGAGCAACCAAGTGCTGGTGAGTGGATATTCTTACTAGATCACAGACAAGATGCAAAATGCTCACTCTTTCTCTTTGAGAATGCCTTAAATTGATAATACACAGTGCTGCTGAGTCATTTCACATTACATCATTTTTATCACTTCTCCTTTAGTTCCCAGGCTATTAGAAACTCCGAATTTACATTTCTTTGTAAGCTGTACCTGGTCAGGAAGCCACAGCAATAAAAGACACTTTTACATGTAAAATCCTTTAATTATCTCTGTATTAAACAATTGAAAGAATTTGCTATCCCAGCAGGAGTGGCCTTAGGTCAACTGGTGCCCTAGGAAAAAGGGCTCCATGGCACCCTCCCACCACACCACCTGGTTCCCCCATCCTGGTCTACCTATACCAAATAAATACTGAAAAAGCACCCCTACTGCTGCAACACCCTAGGTAGTCACCTAGTTGGCCTATGCCTAAGGCTGGCTATGTAGCCCAGACATCCTGTCTGTGAGCATGAGATCACACACAGTTGTAATTCTTTACTTAACAGATTTCTTCCAGCAGGGTGCACTGTGGTTACATTTTTGAAGCTCAGAACAACATATAGTTTACTCATAACATATAGTTCTGTTTACATTTGTAAAACAAGCCTGTGGATTGCATTAATATTTACAATGACATAAAATTATCTACAAAATTCTATCTCATTAGAATGGCAGCCTTCACAGTACATTTTATATGTGTTGCTGTGTCTTGAAACTTTAGATTCTCTGTATAACAAGCTGAACACTTATTGGGTGATGGGATCATGTGTTGTATTTAAAAAGTCTGTATTTGAACTGTATTTTATATGTGTTGAAGAAGGGATCATTATCAAAAGTGCTGCTTTTTGCATTTGGATTCAAATAACTGAGTTTTTTTTTTATTTCTGGTGTTGAGATCTGGGTTTTCCTGTTTTTATTTGTTGTATTTAACCCATTGATCTCAAATACTCATTTGTACTCTGTGAAGCTGACAATCTCTGAAAAGTACATGTAGCTGATATACATAATGCTACATAAACTTTGTTTCCAGTGAGATACGTTTTCCAAGATATCTCTGGGGTCACAGGTGAAGGCAGCAGAGGTTGCATATTTCCTCTAGTGTTTCCCTGTCCACCCAGTATTGTTGTACAGTTTCTGTGTCATGAAGTTCATAATAAGTCAAACAGGGTCTAAACACCTACTTCTTCTTAGCTGAGGTCTGGCAGAAGTAGCAACTTGAATTAAATCTTGTAGTACATACAGGACAATGATGGCAGCAGGAACTAACATCTCTTTTTTTCCTAAGTGTAATTGTTATTGTAATCCAAAAAGTTTTGGATTTCAGGACAAATGCTTTATAGCTTCTTGAATAACTCCCCCATGTTGGATTGATTAATTAACATGTGATTCAGCTACTCATGCTGTTATTAGCATATTCTGCATTTACCTTTCATTTGCAGCTCTACACTAAGTGAAGAGCCATTTAATAAATACCAAATACCATACTGTTGTATGCATGAAATGCCGCAATGATTACACGATAGATGCACTTTGTGTAGCCATTAATGAATCTCACCATCTATCTCTCCATGAAGCAGATCTCTTACATCACTTACAGAAAGGCTATTTGGAAGAACTAGAGCATTCCAAACATCATACCTGTTAATAGAGTTTCCATTTCTGCTTTGAATTCTCTTTACAGGTTGTCTCCTTTTTTTGTTTATACTCTGTTGCCTTATACTACCTTTCCTGTCTTAAGCAACAGAAGCTGCATGTTTTTTTTTTTTTTTTTTTTACTTTCCTGTCTCTCCAGAGATTTTTCTTTCTGTAAGATACTGCCTTCACTGCAACTTGTAGTACTTTCCTGGGTCATGTCTTTTCCTTATATATCTGTAAATACTTCCAACTCTTCATCAGCACTTGTAACATCTGGTTTCTATTGTCTGTCATTGTAACAAGAACATATTACTGCACTGTCTCTGACCAATATAAAGCCAGTTCATCACATAACACTTTTTCATCCATCATTTTCTGTAAAACAACATTCTCCAATCCACCTTCCTGAAAAACAATATTTTCAGACTGTAGAAAATCCACCCTACAGTATTTGTACCATCAAAAAGTCTCCATTGTCAGATTTTCCACCAGCTTGATCTGTATATTCTCTAGCAGTTATCTTTCATCCTTTATCCCTCTCTTTCTACAACAGCTATTTGACTCCATTCACTGAAAAACATTAATGTTAATCTGCCTAGCCATCTATCTATATACATATCTATATACAATATCTATAGCTATATATCAATATATATATTAAATTTAGGAAGTTATGGGAACAAATCTATAATATTATTCTTGTATAAACTACAATAATGCTCATACTTCATTATGACTAAGAGCTTTTATACATCATATATCCCTAACACCTACAAGTTTTTTTTCCTTTTCCTCTTTAATATTGTACTGATAATAACTCTGGCAAAACTACCTATTTCTTCCTTTTTGTTTTGCTATACTGAAAGCATCTATGTATATAATGTAAATAGTATTGTTTGATTAATCAACCTCCTTTTGAATTTCTTTCCATGTGTAACATTTGCTTAATATTCATATGTTTCTCCTGTATGTGATATTTGTCATTTACTGCTCTATTTTGATGTAAAGAATAAATAAAAATGATTGAAAAAAAAAGCCCGCATTTGCACTTCCCCCCTTTTCCTGTAAATAGTTTAGTCCAGATACAGATTTTTAGTTTTAACACTTGAATTTGCTTATTCATGATCAGCACTTGTTCAGAACTTGTAAGCACTAAATAATCTACTAATTACTACAGCACTCAACATTCCTCATTACCTAGAGGAAAATAATTTTGGTACTTACTTTCCTCACTTGCTTAGAGAAAAATAGCTCTTGTACTCACTTTCCTCACTTATCTAGAGGAAAATAGTTTTTTATTCAGGCATGTCCAAGGGTCAGCTCCCATTGTTCTCTCCTGTCTATCTGATGAATCTGGGCATCTTGGGGCAATGTTGAAATTGTCTTATGTGCACAGACAACCCTCTCCTCCTACCACCCAAGACTACAACCTGTGAGAGATGCACTTATCTAGCCAAACTGGAGGTAAAGCTCTCTCCAACCAAGACTGAACTTGACAGTCAAGAGGAGAAGGTAAACACTTGCACCACACCACACTCATCACATAGTCTCACTAATTCCACACCACCAAAATCCACACATAGAAACACAAAACATTCACAGAGGCTCTCAATAATAATCTGCTCAAGCAACAGAGACCTCCAAAGCAGAAATGCAAGCAACCTCTGCCCCCCAGCACAACCCAAATGACACATAGCCCGCAGACTCAGTGTGCCACTCAACCACAGCCAATAATGCAAAACAATGTATCCAACACACTAGTCATAGGTGACTCTATAGTCAGGCACACTGATGTCCTACTCACCAGGCTAAACAAGGAAAAGGTACTGTCAGGTGCCAGGATCTGCCACATAACCCACGCACTCAGGTCACAATAAGTACAGATATGTCTCTGTCACTGCCCATGTTGGTGTAAACGACCTGAGACATACCTCCCTGGACTACGTGAAAAAAGACATGGAAGACCTATCTGATCTTGTAGTCCTGGCGGGTATGACCCTAGCTCTGAGTAGCATTCTGCCATTGCCCCGAATGATACCGCAGTGCAAGGACAAAAAGATTGGCTTCACCAATTGGCTAAGCTTCTGGTGTCATTCTAAAGGGATCCAGTATCTGTCTGCCTGGGTTGACATGGTCGACAGACCATGATACTTTGCCAGAGATGGCCTGCACCTGTCACCCCTGGGATTCCGGATACTGGCTAAGGTTCTTGCCGCCCCTATAGTGCCTTTTTTAGGCAAGGTTCAAATGACAAATTCAACACCGTAACAGGAAGAGGCAAGCACAAACTGAGGGTGATGCTACTCAATGCTAGAAGTCTAAATCTCAAAATGCACTCAATCGAGGCACTCCTTAAAATGGAGAACATTGATATCTGTGCAGTGACTGAGACCTGGATCAAGGCTCCAGAGAGCACCCCTGCACTACCAGGCTATAACTCATACCACACTTTTTGGCCATGTAACCTGGACCAGAACACCAAAGGCAGAGGTGTGCCCATATTCATTAAGGATATCCACACCTCCAAGCTAGTTGCTCAGCATAATGCAGCCGAGGTTATCCAAGTGCAACTAACTCTGGGCAAAACTGCAATCCAAATTTTAGCTTGCTACAGATCCCCCATCATGCCCCAGGATTCCCACTCCTCTTTTCTTGATGTGCTGGAAAATATTAGGGTTCAACCAAACACCCTAATAATGGGCAATTTTAACTACTCCACCATTAACTGGGAAAACTACTCATGTACAAATGCCTTCACTCAATGCTATCTGGAATTCATAAACTCCAATGCCCTTGATCAACTTATCCACACCCCAACCAGGGGCAACAATATCCTAGATATAGTCATTACCAACATGAGTGACCGGTGTTCCACACCTGAAGTCAACGCCTCATTGGTCCGATCTGACCATAAGCTAATTACCCTAGATTAGCACATCCTGTCCCCAACTCCATTAAGGAAACCACGGTAAAAAATTTCGCCAAAGCCAACTTCATGCTTCTTAAGACAGAAGTGGTGAACTTCATGACACCCATGCAGATGGAAAATACAGTTACGACTACTGAAACTACACAATTGCACTTTATAAGCACTTACATGAGTGCATGGATCGTGCTATCCCAAACAGAACCAAGATGCTATCCTCCAAAAAAGGAAGCCAATCTGGTGGTCCCCTGCCATAAACAAACTCTACAACAGATGGAAGAAACTGTTGCAAAAGAGAGTAAAATCCCATGAGTGGAGGAGCTCCCTGGTCAGCCTCAGTAAGAAGCTGCAATCCCTTCTTGATTATGAATCTGGCTGCAACCAACAGTCAGCATAGATTCTGCAGCACAGATAAGCTATAATCTAGCCAAGGAATTCTATGCTCATTTTTAGATGTGTAAAGTTACATTGGGAAAGCCCAAGAAAATAAATATTGCAGCAGTCAAGATGATGCAACACCAATGCATTTGCCACCACCCCAACGTTCAAAGCTGGTTAACAGTACACGGTCTGGGAAAAGTTCTTCAGAAAGAAAATAGATATCTTGATTACATTCAATTGCTGGTACATTAGTTTCAACCTCTCATTAAGAAAAAGGTCTAGATTGTGAATGCATATAAAAAAAAAACACAAACACCACCATAAGTAATCAATTAAATCTGCAGAGGAAATATAGGTGGATGGACTGTAGCAAACACAAGCATCGCCTTCGTCTTGACCATGACCTTCCTTTGATTATGCATTGCTCACTAAAGGAATGAGCACAAGGTGTCTTCTGAATATGAAAAATCAGACTCAGTCTCTAATTAAAAAGAGTGGTAAAGCTGAATATCATCAGCAGATGATTGTTAGATAATACCCCTCATTACAATAACTTCATTAACAGTATTAGGTATATCAGCAACAACAGAGTCAAAATCAAGTCCAAGGCTACACTACAAGTGCGTCAAAAAGAATCCTAGTTATTTGACCTACACACCATGTGCTAATTATAACCTGAAAGGTAAAACACTAACCAGAATCAGGAGCATATCCATTGACCTGCAGTTCACCCTTAGATGCTCAATCAAGATTCCATGATCTAGAATGCCAAAAGTTGATTTGAGATCAGGCAGGACCAGGAAATAATACTTTCAATAATTGTTTTGATATCATACTATCTGTAAGCTGCTGACTACTTCAGAAAATGGGAAAACATTATCAGGGGTCTTATGCCATTGGTAATGGCTTTAAAGGATATCAAGATAAATCTAAGTAAGATGTAATGTTATAGTCATCATGTATTTTACCATTTTATTCCATTGTTACTTATTCATGCCTAATCAATACATGTAAAAGAGACATGATGAAAACAGATGCTTTTCTCTGATGTTGACAGCAGTAATGTAACTTTGTGCAGCTGCTGTAGTAAAACTTGTATCACTTGCTACCTTATATATTTTTTCATTAGCTATCAAAAACTTTTTCTAAAAGAATGAGGTGAACCTAGATCTTTGGTGGGTTCTCTGGGATATTACCCATGGGAACTAGGCAAGAGACTGAATCTAGACAATAGAGATGTGATTTTAAAATTTTACCCAGATATACACTGGAAATCTTTATGGTAGCACAATATACTTCCTTATTAACTTTGCTAGCAAGCTTATATGACGAAGGGAGTTAACAGTTTTGTACCTGATTGGAAATCATATGGAAACAATTCTTATATGTTTGTTTGTAAAGATAACTACCTTGCTCTGTAATTGATTATTTATTACATGGTGCTTGAATGAGGAAGATGATACTTTTCTCTGAAAAGACATAGCAGATTTGTTACACCTCTTGAATTGTTGTTTCTGATTTGATGATGTTGTGGTTTGCATTTTCATAAAATTTTCAATAGAAAGCATTCTAAACATATCTTCTTCCAAAACACAGACTGAGTGCTTGGAAATATCCTACCAAAGTCAACAGCATACAAGCAGTTATTTGACTGACTAGTTAGTAGATTTGTGTGATTATGATGTTACTTATAATTTCTCAATTCTAGTATGCATAAAATAGAGTTATTTATACATGGGTTGAGGAAAAAACTTCAAGACAGAATGATTTTTGTACTGGCAGTGTAAAAAGAACTACTGAGTAAAGGTTGGTAATGCAGCCCTGTTAAACATTAAAATCATTTAACTGTAATATTTCATGAGTAATAGCCAAATGCTCACATAGTTGAACTAAACAAAACATAACTGCAACACAGAAACATATGGGATTAACATGAAATAGTATAGACATGGGTAGAAGACGGCTGAATAACAACAAATGAAAACTTGTTAGGAAAAGTTGCAGATGAAAGTAACTATTTTTATTTACCTTTACTCAGACTATATCTTTCTAAAACAATATATCCAGACTTCAGATAGCTCACTATATAAAATAGATTGCAGAATATAATCACATCCAGTTGTCCAAGATGTGCTTACTTATATCTCAATCTTGTTAATGTCTTTGGAAAATAATTTTTTAACTTTCATATGATGCAGACTATAATATATCTTCTTTACCACTATTTTTGTTATAAGGTGTGACTCAGTTAGTCTGACTGTCATTCATGCGTAAAATCAATTTAATTAGAACAGGAAAAATAAATTCTAAAAATGTATTTCATTTGAACTGAAGTGCTATTCCAGAGGTTGGCAAGTGAATTGCTTTAATGTTTCTCATCACAAACTAATAAAAAAGTTTAGTATGTTAAGTTTGGTGCATCAGGTACTTCAGCAGAGATGTGTATTCTACGATATGTCTGTAGTTTAAAATAATATGACTTTTGAAAAATTACACAGAACTACCCTTCACATCTTCCATTGTCAATGTAAGTACAATGATTTTGTATGGTAAAGCTAACTTATACAAGTAAAAGTATTAATCGTTGATTATTTCTATGATTTCAGGACAAAATAAAATCCAGGTTTAGCATGTCTTCTACTGATCTGAGTGAAGCAGATAAAGACAGAGTGGAATATATTAAATATTTTAAATGCTGAGTTTGAAATAGTGTGAAGAGAAGCCCTTAATTAAGTGGATCAATAAAGGCTATAGCACTAAATGTCATTTCTATTACTGATAACTTTCTGCTGCCACAGTTTTACAGTTTTGGAGATTAGGACACACTTCAAAAAACACTTAAACTGCAAAATAGACAAGGGATGGCTGCTACCGCAATTCAGTAAGTGTACTCCGCAGTAACCACAAGTCACGTCTTGCATGAAACTGCCAACTGATTTATTCAAAGTAAAATTAATGGATAAAATAAATACTCTGTACACACGATCAGATAAAATAAAGCTATATACACAGTTGAATTAGGCGCCTTTCGTCTCTCTTAAATCAAACAAGACTTCTTTACTTGAATACTTCATTAATTTATCAGATGACATGATCCAGGTTTAACCTGCTATTTTTTAAAAAACATATATATACTATGTATAATATATGTCCATTCAGTCCTTCATTGTATGCTTTAAATCTATTACTTTTTCAGTACGTTACCCAAAATATTTAATTTATTCTAATTAATACTGTCCAATACACGTATTATTAGAATCAATTATACCTATTTAGGTTTTTTAGTTTTAAAATGCATATAATGGAGCTAACTTTGTTTATTCCTGGGTAACAACAAGCATTTGTGTTTAACTGCCACAACAATTCTAACTTCTCTAAAATGAGGTTATCAGGCCCTCCCCTACCATCCGGACAAACTTGGTCTATTACACGAAACTTAAATATGTGTTCTGTTTTTTCTGATATGTGTTTTGCAAGTGCATTCTCCATTTTTTTATTGTTTATACTGTAAATGTGTTCATACACTCATTCTCTTAGGGTTCTTATAATTTTCCCTATATAGAACACAGGACATTGTTGGCACTTTGCCAGGTAAATAACCATCCTGGATAGGCAATTACTTTTCTTTTTAGTGGTGTAATTTCTATCCTTAATCCAATAACTTTTACCGTTGGCAATGTGCTTACAAAAGTTACACATTTCACACTTGTTTATTCCTGGATTTCTAATTGTGCTCTCAATGTTACTTTCTAATATTGTCTTTATGTTTTCCCCGTTTCTAAAAATTATCTGTGGTAGTTCAGAAATGTTCCTATTAATAAAAGGGTCACTTTCTGACAATGTCCAATTCTTATATATAATGTTTCTTAAGTCTTCTGAGTTAACACTGTATGTTGTCACAAATCTATACATCATAAGGTTACCTACTTCCTTGTTATTATTGTTATAGTGGGAGGCTAAATTACTGGGGTTGTTAATATTATTTTGTTCAGACCATAGGATGGGTTTATACATCCCACTGTTTCTTTTATTCATAACTTCATCAGTTAATTCTACTATTAAACTCCGTGGGTATCCTTTATTAAGAAACATTCCTTCAAGTTTATTACATTCACTTTTAAAGTCAGCCTCTAGGCTTATCATTCTAGAAGCTCTCACAAGTTGTCCATTAATAACCAATCTTTTCTGGTGAAATGGGTGACAACTTGTGAAGTGCAAGAAGCTGTTAGAATATATTTCTTTTCTATGTATGGTACTCACGTATCTTATTATTGCCAATATCTTTCCTTAACTCTACATCTAGATAGTTAATCTTTTTGTCCCCAAAATTCGATGTGAACCACAGAAAATCTGTAGTGTTGTTGCAATAATTAAGCAAGTTTTTAGCTGTTTCCTCATCAACTTTTATGATGACAAAAATATCATCTAAAAATCTTGTATAAAAGAATATATATTCTCTTATACTGGGGTTTTTCCAAATAAATTCATCCTCCCAGTTTGCCATCACCAAATTGGAAAAAACTTGCTCCACTGGGAGACCCCATAGCGACCCCTATTTTTTGTAAATAAAAGGAATTGTTGAATGTGATGTAATTATTACTCAAAATAATATTCAACAATTCCTCTATTAGATTAATTTCACTTTTTTGGGGCTCCTAGCTTTTGTAACTGTATTGAAGCCCTCTGTATTCCCTCTTGATGTGGGATAGATGTATATAGATCTTTTACATCTACCGTCATAAAATTATGGTCTCCCTTAAATTCTAAACTATTTACCTCTTTCAAGAAGGACCACAAATCTTTACAGATCTGCTTCTCCTCTTTAATTTTTCAAAATCGAATCCACTACTTTACACAACTGTACATAATGCTCTTTCGTGCATCTACTAGGGGTCTCATAGGTGGGTCTACTAGGCTTTTATGTATTTTTGGCACACTGAATAATATGGGGATATGTGGTGCAACCATGCTCATGTGTTTTTGCATGTCGATGTCCACCTTTTCCTCGATAAACAAGTCATTTAAATAGCTTTTTATTCTTGTATACGCTATGTTGAGCTCATTTTTGGACACCCTAATGTATGTTTCACTATTCAATAAACTTTCCATCCTTCAATTATAGTCCTCAATTTGCATAACAACTAATCCCCCTTCCCTTGTATGGTTTCATGAATCTCAATGGTAACTTTTTCAGCTCGTTAATTGTCTGTCTTTCATGCATTGTAATATTCTTCTCATTTTTTAAAATCTTTCTATTCTCGATGTTAAACCTAAAATCAATTTCACACATTTTTTCATACAAAGCAATGCTATTGTGTAATGGCAGATTAAAGGTACTAGCTAGGTAAAATTAATTTGTGTTATGTTCACTTGATCCCATCATAGCTGCCAAGTTCATTTTGCGTGTTAATAATTTTAAGTCTATCAAAGTTTGTGCTAGTTGTGCTTTCTCTGCGACAACAAATGTCTGGCCCTTTGCACATAGTTCAATTATATCGGGTTTGTTTATAGTCTCTGTGTAATTAAAGACTTTATAATCACCCTGTAAATTAGTTAGAACATTACAGTACCTTTTATTTGTTATGTCCACATGATCTATCTCCTCTGTCTCCTGTTATTGGGCCGTTGTTGTCTTGCTCCACGGGGGGTGTGGTTCCGGGTTTGATGGTGAAAATTTTCACTGTTACCACTGTTGTAATGTTGGTTTAAGCCCTGTTGGCCTCTAGGTTTAAAATTATTTTGGTTAATCCTCTCACTCCTTCATACCCAATTGTCCTCGGTTGTAGGTAAACTTTCTGTTGTTCCAACTCCTTGGCTACTAGTTTCCGCTCCTTGATGGTCAGAATTACCTCTCTCTCTCTCTCTGTACCTCCACTATTGTTTTCCATACTTGCGATGGAGGAGGTTTTGGATATGCTGTTCCATTTCTATATGCTACCTTATCTCTTTGGTCAAAATTACTGTCTTTAACTATCTCCTGATCAATTTTCTGTATATCCATTGTTAAAACCTCCAAATTTTCCTGGTAGTGTTTGACCATAAGATCTAGTAGTTCTAACCATGTCTGTCGAACATACATATTAATTCTTTATGGAAAGTTGACCCTTCTTCCAAACCTGTTGGATACTGCCATACTCTCAGCCCTTTCAGGACTATCTTTTCCTTTATGCATTCTTGGAAGTACGCTACTTCTAATTGTACTGGCAGTGTAAACATAACTACTGAATAAAGGTTGGTAATGCAGCCCTGTTAAACATTAGAATCATTTAACTGTAATATTTCATGAGTAATAGCCAAATGCTCACATAGTTGAACTAAACAAAACATAACTGCAACACAGAAACATATGTGATTAACATGAAATAGTTATAGACATGGGTAGAAGATGGCTGAATCACAACAAATGAAAACTTGTTAGGAAAAGTTGCAGATGAAAGTAACTTTTTTTTTACCTCAACTCAGACTATATCTTTCTAAAACAATATATCCAGACTTCAGATAGCTCACTGTATAAAATAAATTGCAGAATATAATCACATCCAGTTGTCCAAGATGTGCTTACTTATATCTCAATCTTGTTAATGTCTTTGGAAAATAATGTTTTAACTTTCATATGATGCAGACTAAAATATATCTTCATTACAACTATTTTTGTTATAAGGTGTGACTCAGTTAGTCTGACTGTCATTCATGTGTAAAAATCAATTTAATTAGAACAGGAAAAATAAATGCTAACAATGTATTTCATTTGAACTGAAGTGCTATTCCAGAGGTTGGCAAGTGAATTACTTTAGTGTTTCTCATCACAAACTAATACAAAAGTTTAGTATGGTAAGTTTGGTGCATCAGGTACTTCAGCAGACATGTGTATTATACAATATGTCTGTAGTTTAAAATAATATGACTTTTGAAAAATTACCCTTCACATCTTCCATTGCCAATGTAAGTACAATGATTTTGTATAGTAAAGCTAACTTATACAAGTAAAAGTATTAATCGTTGATTATTTCTATGATTTCAGGACAAAATAAACTCCAGGTTTAGCATGTCTTCTCCTGGGCTGAGTGATGCAGATAAAGACAGAGTGGAATATATTAAATGTTTTAAATGCTGAGTTTGAAATAGTGTGAAGAGAAGCCCTTACATCAATAAAGGCTATAGCACTAAATGTCATTTCTATTACTGTTAACTTTATGCTGCCACAGTTTTACAGTTTTGGAGATTACCCAGAAAATGAAGTGCAGGTGATCCTGACAAAATGTTTTGGCCTCCGAGGCAGGAACACTATAGTTGGTATTTGCAGATATAACCACCTAGTCTAACAATTTGTCATTTTTGAGTGTTAATTTGTCCTGGTACATTTGTAAATTGACTCAATCCATGCAATGAGATTGATGGGTGGGAATATTATTTACAGGCTTTGTTAATAAAAATATGAAAGTTATCTATGATCAATAGTTCACTTATGACATTTAATATTATTCATGGTCAAAGCTTCATCAACTGTATATTTATGAAAGGCAGTAGCTATTCGAATATAATTCAGTGTCATACCTCTCAACTGCATAGATTTTTGCCTCATAGTTTTGGTCTGTTTTTCATAAACGTGTGGTTTTCTGACAAATTACTGGCAAATCATTAAAGACTGAAGTTAGAAAATAATGACATAAATTTGAATTTCAGACTTCATGCCCTTAAGAAAATTAATGCTAATGCAACACATGTTATTTTATTAACTTTCTAAGTTTGTGAGAGCAATATTTAAAAAGTGTCTCTATTTATTGGGTCTTTGTCCCACTTTTATTTATGGCTTTGTCCATAGTTCTCACTCTAGGTGTTTGAGAGGTATGGTCAGTGTTAGTTTTTCATCTCACTGATATCAATAAAAAAAAAAAATGATAATGGATCTCAGAGTAGATGAAGGCTGCCACAAAAGGGACAGTGAACAGCATAAAGGAGTTGAAATATTTATAAGAGATCCCATCTGCAGCTTCGTAAGACAAGTCATGTCTACACATACAGCAATCTTGTAGGATGATTTCTCAATGTTTGATAGCTGTACAGTCATTTTGCAGTTGTGACTAATGCATCCCATTTTAAAGTTTTATGGCCTGCTGTAGAGAAATGTTAGTTTACTACAAATGTTGCATATATTACTCGATCCTGAGACCACTGAATGTGGGTAATATTTTCTCTAAAAAAATAAAAAACACAGCTCACAATACTGTTAATTATAATAACCAAGAACGCTAATCAAACCACAGAGCTTTCAGATATAAGTCCTTTTTCAGTGTGATAACAATAATTAAAACCTGACATGTGAGGTCTAGAGTAAAAGGCAATGCAAACACAAGTCCAGAGTAAAATGCAATCTTGCTTAATGCAGGTTGGCAGGGTATAACCAGACATTATCTTTCCATGTTTAATGTAGAAGCATGACCAAACCTATTGATTTACTAAATTCTTCAGAACAGATGGTGCTTAGGCTAGAAGATTAGGGCAGAACCCATCCACACTTCTCTAACGTACATACATGCATGCATACAAATATGTAAAGCATGGGAAATAATAGCCCTCTACCCTGTCAATATACCAAAGCAGTTGTTTCCATAATAAGTGTTCGGATTGTTCTAAAATAATCTAAACTAGTGATTGCTTTAATGTATTTTGTCATTGTATTCCATACATCAGCTATTCCTTCAGTGAACCAATTAGTACACTCCTCATTCCTATAGAGTCTTCTACATAGGTTAAACAACTGCAGAAGCAAACCAGATGAAACAACCAGGGTAGATCCACCAAAAGCACAATTTATTAAAACTCTGATGTTTCGGCCACAGCCTTCAAGGAGTACAAACCATACAAAACCAAGCACACATTTATATTGGAACAATACATCAATTACTACAATTAAACAATTAACTAATATAATTCCATCAATTAAGCAACATTCTCCAATTAAAATCTTCATTTAAACCAACAGGATATAAGGTTTTAAATTTTAAAATATATATAGCTTCTTTTTGTAACAATAATTGTTTAACATTCACATTCTTATAATTATAATCAGATATTTGTTCTAAAACAGTTGCTTGTAGCCCCTTACTCTCACTATTGTGAAAATTTAAAAAATGCATGGCTACAGAGCTTTCTTCTTTTTTATTATGAATGTCTCTTATGTGTTCTAAAAGCCTAAGCTTGAAACCTCTCTTGGTTTCACCTATATAAAATTTATTACAAGGACACCGAAGTGCATATATAACTCTCTCCGAATTACAGTGGAAAACATGATTAGTTTTGAATGAAATATTGTTAATAAATTCAAAACAGGGAACAATAAAGTTGCATGCTTTACATTTTCCACATTGGTAAGTCCCCATATTTTTCACATTATATAATGTCTTATCTAGGGGTAAAGTAAACCTGCTTTTCACCAAAACATCCTTTATACTTTTACCAATACGGTAGGAAAATTTTAGATCCATGTTTAACCAAGATTTTACATTACTTAATGAACAAAAATATTGCCAAAATTGCAAAATAATCTTTATAAATTCAGAAGTAAAACAACCATATGTAGTGACAAAATATACTATTTAATTTTCTTTTAAAGCCATCTTATTATTAGATATATTACTATTTCCCAAAAAGTCAGCAAAAGTAGATATGTTTTTCTTATAACCACAAAATTTATTATAGCTATCTATCAGTATTTCTTTGCTATAGCCTCTTTTAGAGAAAGAATCTAACAATACATGTAATTCATTATCAAATAGTTCTTTGTTATTACAAAGACGAGAAATTCTAAGCATTTCCCCATAGGGCAAAGATTGAATGGTATGGGGCGGATGTCCACTAGTACCATGGACATACTGATTACCACCAGTAAACTTTTTATTGACTGATGTCACAAGATTAGTACCATTAGAGATGTCAAGTACTATATCCAAAAAAGGCATATAGGTGCCCATCTTGAGACCATCAAATTCTAAAGAAAACCTGTTGACATTTAAATCTGCAATAAACTGCCATACATGAGGCTTGCCCCCTTCTACTAAAAAAATCAAATCATCTACATATCTGAAATATTTGATAACATATTTATGAAAAAACTCATGTCTGTATATATACTCTAACTCAAAAAAACCCATAGCTAAATTTACATACATGGGGGCAAAAGGAGCCCCCATAGCTGTACCCTGTTTTTGATTATATATATTGTTATTAAACTCATATTTAACTCAAACTGTTATAAAACTGTTTTAGAACAAATATCTGATTATAATTATAAGAATGTGAATGTTAAACAATTATTGTTACAAAAAAAAGCTATATATATTTTAAAGTTTAAAACCTTATATCCTGTTGGTTTAAATGAAGATTTTAATTGGAGAATGTTGTTTAATTGATGGAATTATATTAGTTAATTGTTTAATTGTAGTAATTGATGTATTGTTCCAATATAAATGTGCACTTGGTTTTGTATGGTTTGTACTCCCTGAAGGCTGTGGCCGAGACGTCAGAGTTTTAATAAATTCTGCTTTTGGTGGATCTACCCTGGTTGTTTCTTCTTCTACATAGGTTGCCTGATGATTCCCTACTACTTTTCAATAACCCCAAACAATCCCAGAGGTAGTAGTCTCCAAATGCCCTAGATACCTAAATAAGGTCTTCTCTTAAATAGCTGTAGGAGACAGTGGACAGGTTCAGATATTTTAGTCTTTCATAATAACCTAAATCTTCACATCCATGGATGCCCTTCATATATTTCTGCTATACATGTTCCAGTTTACTCATGCTTTTTTTTTTCTTATAATGTTTCCATACTGTTATTCCATACTGTAGGTTGGGTTTAATATAACCAACAAACAATGATTTCATCATTTCTGATTTCCTATACTTTATAAATCTTTTTTATATAACCTACAGTTCTATAACTAGCATTAGCCAGCTGGATGACATGATTAGAAAAACTCTAAGCTGGATTTACCCATATACCCCCAGATCCTTAAATGAATCTACCATTTCAATTTATGTGTGCTCTATTCAGTATTGACCTTTCAATTTACATCTCCCAAATCTCATATGCTTAGCTTTTGATGTATTTCTCAGCATATTACTCCCCTGTGCTCAAATGGCTAGTTTAGTCAAGTTCATTTGCAGACATGCCTGGCTATCTGTAACACATGTAATCAGTTTACCCATTTTCAGCTTATCTGCATAAAGACTGTAGACAATCTAAACAAGTATAGGCCTAGGATAAAGCCCCACTGGGCACCATGGCTGTAACCTCAAATTCCACCTGTCCAATTGCTACATGATACTTGCCATGTCCTATTTGTAAGCCATGCAGCTATCCATCTTATCAGGTGTACATCAATGAAACAAAAAGCACCACGATGAATGCAGCAACCTTTCTACTCACGGTAAATGTTTTATTGCTAACAAATGTCCCTCTACTTCCCGGTGTGATTTACCAAGTTACAAGAATGTAGAACACTTTTTTAGACCTGTTGACAACCCTTTTGGCAATTTTGAAAAGGCTCGACAAGGGTTAAACAGTGAAGAATTTAATCGGAAGCATGACATCTTATTGAAACTGCTGAAAAGGTACCAGTCTTTAGACCTAGAGAACTGTTACTTTTTAAGGTGCATTGAACTGAAAATTGTGCCTAAGGGCCTTAGGTTTTTTAAGTGCCCAAATGGTGTTTTTATCGGGCAGCCTATGTTCGATAGTTTAATTAACTTTTTCAATGAAGCTGGTTTAAAGTTTTTAAAGTTACTAGTTGACAACAATGTAGCTAAAATGAGTTTATTGAAGAGTGAAATTACTGCTAACCAGTCTTATTTTAAAGGGAAATTGACTGGTAACTCTCTTGAAAACTTTTTTCAACATTTAACCGACGAAGTTGAGCAGCATTCTGTAGACATCATTAACAGGAATTTGCTTCACTGTTTCCTTCACTTATTTTGAAGTTTGCCTCTTATTGCTGCATTCATCATGGTGCTTTTTGTTTCTTTGGTTTGGTTTTGGCATCTTGGTTGGACTATAGGTGTACATCAATACCTAGTTCTAATTTATTGATTGGTATTTTGTGTACGACTCTATGAAATGTTGAAGTTAAATCTGTATAAATTATATCACAGCACAATTTTCATTCGTAACTTTCATTATGTTATAGATTATCATGTTACAGGTGGTAATATATGCTGATATATGGTTTCAAGTCTCAACCTTTGCAGTTCTGTCAATAATTTATCCAATATGAGCTTTTCCATTATTCTTCTACAATATGAAAGTAAACGTATAGGTATGTATGACTCTGTGTTTTTCAAGTTTTCCTTTCGCTTAAAGACAGATTCAACAAGTACATGTCTCCGATCATAAGGAATCTATGCATATTTATATGACCTAGCAAATAACATATATAATGGTACTGTAAATTTGTGCCGAAGTGCTCTCAGGTTATTATTATTTATTCAGTCTCTTCCCTGTGATTTGTTTGATCCAGTTTGTGTAGTTCTTTTTCAGTGTAATCTAATTTGATTTTAGTATCTGAGTTCAGCTGGGATGAAAATCTATCACTCCCTTTGTACAACCAAACTGCTTTGCATATGATTTTGTAAATATATTTAAAAACTGTTGTGCCTGAGAATAAATTTTACAATCTACACACAGTTTATCAATTTGTAAGTCTTTACTTCTACGACATCTTATGCAACAGGTTTCCTATTATTCTCAATATCTTTACATCAATTTTCTTTATATTTTTCTTGATCTTGTCTCACACTTTGTTTAATTTGTGTATCCAGCTTTATTTCAGTTTTCAGTCATAGTTAGACATCTTGTCTACTTCTTATATGTTCTGCCTCTCATTTAAATCAAGTATCTTGTTCTTAAGGAAATATATTCTCCTGACATTGTGTGCTGAATTCATGATGTTAAACTTTTTTTATTTTATTGTATTCAAAAAACTTCTCTTCCAAGACTTTTTACATTCCTTCTACATTTTTTCCACTGAATGAATCACTCCATTTATTTTTACATAGTGACTATTTGATTCCAAATAATATGTTCATAATCCTCTGTGCATTGGTTTAGATTTCAGATTTGCAAAATTACCTAGCAAAAAATTAAGCCTTATAACCCCATGATCACTGCACATCAACAGTGGTAAAAGTTGACATGAAGTAACTAATTTATTTACAAACACAAACAGTACCTAGTATGATCCATTCCCAGGTAGGCTTAATTACAATCTGAAGCAAATATGCAAGAACTGTATTAATTCCTTTAGGTCATCAGTGCTTGACTTTAGTCATCTATACACTCCAACAATTGTTATATGCTCCAGGGTAGTTTTTATTAACACCAATACTGTAGATTATGCAAATGTGACATCAGTGAACATGTAATAGTCTCATAACAGTATTTAATCCGTATTATAAGACCTCCCCCTGATTTTTGTTTGAATGTCTTTTACAGTAAAAACATTTATACCCTGAAAGAACTGTTCTTCAACCATGTTTTGCAAACAATAGCATTACTCTTATAGGAATGTAGCAAATTTCCAGTAAAAAAAGAAAAAAAATCATCATCATTAACGCTCCTAACATTAATATCCATCAGAGATACATAATCTATTGCCATCAGTGAACTGCTAAATTTTCAACCTGGCAAAAATCTTGTCTTGTGTTTGTCAAATATTGCAAAATATCTGCTGCAAAAACTCTTCCCTGATCTTGACAAGTGTGTGCCATCCAGTCTAAACATTTGTGCCCAAAATTAGGTTTGGATGCCCTACATATTTCCATTTTTAAAACAGGGCATTTTTCATGTAGATATTTACCCAAACAATCTTTTTGTTTATGGTGACCTGTCTCTTATTTCTATGTGATTTGTGAAAAATCTGTCCTAACACCTTTGCAAGCTATGCCATCTAGGAGGGCTGTATGTTCTCTACTAACAGTCAGAGTCATTGAGGATGAGATCTTCTGTACCAACGTGAATACATATATTCCTATATTAAAACATTCTAAGGCCTTTTTCACATCCTGTATTTTTGCTCCTGGCAAACATAACACTATTCAATGTTCATTATGTAGTCTGCAGATATGTATCAATTCCTCTAATAACCGAATCTCCAATTACAAGAATCTTCATCTTCTAATTCAATAATGTCTGCTCTATCAGTTGTTAGGAAATTATCTTCATCACAATTATTCTTTTTAATTCCACAGTTTTCATTGCTTTTACACTTGCAAGCATACAATTCTCATCCAGATGAATTTTTACATACACATCTTGAGCCATGTTGTCATCTTCTTTCTCCTCTTTTATCTTACAGTAAAGTTCTTTAATCTTTCTCATTCAGTTTTGAATTCTTCCTTATTACCTATCCCTTACCTCTTTTTTCAACCTTCTCTTTTAGAAAGATAATACTTTCATCTGTAGCCTGAAGGTTTTCTGGTAGTAAAATGTTATCATTCTATTTGTTCTGTGTGTTACATAACAAAGCAGTATCCTTTTAAGTATTTATACTCTTTTGTCCTGGTCCCCTTCAAGAAACACATTACACTGAATGACATCTGACGACCTTTATTAAATTTCCATAAACATAAATGTTACTCAATATTCATTCATTTTATCCAAACATGATACAGATGAAACAACATCCACGTAACATTATCTTAGGACAGGACAGCGTAAACCTGCTCATCCTGATCAGTAAGCAGCGTCCATACCTCCACTCACTTACTTAGGAAGCAGTGTACCCATTCATTTCCATTACCATTTATTGGTACTTATCAAGCAGTGTAACTGCTCACTTACATTACCAGTTATTGCATTATACCATCAACCAAATAAGCAGCTTCACCCGCTTGCTTATGTACTTATCAAGCAGCATAACTGCTCACTTTCACTACCGTTTATTGCATTATACCATCAACCAAATAAGCAGTTGCCTCCTCTTACTTATGTACTCAAGCAGCGTAACTGCTAACCTTCCTTTTTCAACTTATTGAATTGACCGTCCAGCACAAGAGGGGGAACAGAAGAGGGCAAGCCTGCCCCTCTTCTCTGCCCACCAGCCTGACCAGGCTGATCCCTCCCTCTGCAGCACACTTTCAGCAATCTAAAACCATTAAGGCATCCGGCCAAACATAATTTGGTGTACCCCATCCCCACTAACCAAGGCAGATATAGTTAACTCCTAAAACCCTATCACATAACAAAAATAAGCAGTTACCAAAACCGCTGACAACACAGCAATGACCCTTCACCTATGCGATGATAACCTAGCATATCCACTGCACATGAAATAAATAATCCTTACTTCATGACCAATGGCAGCTCCCGAGTCAACTACATGCCATCATACCAAATTGCAACCCCATTTATCACCCAATCCAGTAATAACCAAATGAGCTCTCCTTAATGTCGGAGCAGTAACAATTCTAATGACTCCCCCATCATTACCCTTTAACTGGACAACCAACACAAAGCCCACCATCATCTGAAACCACACAGAAAAAACAATCAAAAAAACCATTACGTTGTAACTATTGGGAAGAAAATATAACAATTCCATATGTGACTGCCTTGCTGGAAGACCATGACCTCTTTTCACACCACTCCATCAACCGACATCAACCTCAACACCCTTTCTCACCTGTCAAAGCCACCTTCCTTCCACCTACATGTAAAAGAAAAAACTATACATACTTCATCCACACATAATCACAATGTCTTAATGACAGTATGCACCACCACTGGCATAGCTCTTTCATCAACTGCTTAAAATGCATTTACTATCACATACAAAACACCAATGAAACTTAAGATGCGTTAACAAAAATACCTGCAAGATTTCCTCCACACCTGACAGATTCACAATACAACTAATACTCAAGGGAAATAAACAAATGATTGCATTAGAAAGGGGGTCTATTCTATAAATAATATACTACTCTTTTCCCAACCAATTAGTTCCCAACAATGTTGTTAGCCATAATTAAGGCAAAGAAAAAAACAACCATAGCTGTGCTATCATATCCTATAACCAAACCTGAAGTGTAAATTCCACCCACAGGTCTATCTATATTCCTTTTGGACATGGGCAACAATCACTCCCTCTTGACTAAGAGCAACATGGAATGCACTCTGGATTAAGGAATCTTACCTACCTGATGCTGTCTAGTTCATCAAAACCTTAGAGCCATTAACCTAGTAACTACCCCAACTCCTGAAATTAGTGCCACTCCTCACACCAGTAAGAACCCAAAACTACCCCTAAGCAAATATCAAACCCTGCTATAACTTGCTCTCAACATATCTTATCCTCCCTTGGCCTTACACTACCCAGCTGCACCAACCTTGAAATGCCTTAATGAGTGCAAAACAAACACTTATTAACATACCACCTACCAGACATCAACCCATCTTCCCCCAGCAGAATACATTACCTCCAAATACAAGTGCATAATAACCATGAATAAAACAAATATAGATAAACTGGCTTTAAGGGCCCTAGTACCAGTAACCTAGTGACTTCCTATGCCTTTAATTACTGCACATCCATGCCACCTGTAGAAAACCCTCCGACTCCCCCATAACAGATCCGCAACCCTGCCTTACCCAGCCCTCAACCTACTCCTTTACTTGTTGATACACTACCCAAATCGCACCAAGTTCGACATATCTTGCTAAACAGTGAATAAAATAAAATTCCCTTTGACCCCTTTGTACACAACTCCAAAAAACTGAACAGCCCTTCAACATCAACTACCTTTAACTATTTCCTGCCAGGACAGTGACTGTTTATATTACAGTCCCCCAATAAAGCACATTTATGCACCATTCCATCAATGACAACAGTCACTGGTACCTGCACCGTCACACCCCTAGTCCTACCTTACCTTGACCCAAACATACTTCCTTACATAACCCCCTATGCACAACTCAAGCACAACTCAAGCACCAAAATCCCCAATTCCATTATACACTAGTCCAACCATCAACATCCACATAAAGCATCCATTACCTTTCAAAGGCATTTATCAGGGTGCTGACACTTATACTGTGTTAGAACAAATTTGTGTCTCTGCATATCATAATATTAATGTGAAAACTCTTTTATTACAAAAAGAAGCTTTGTACATTTTAAAGTTTAAAACTATGTCTCCTTTTGGGCTTACTGAGGAGTTCAACTGGAAGGCATTACTTAATTGATGTGTGAGTTAATTGATTAATTGTGTAATTATTTTATATTTAGATGTATAAATTGCCATGATACTGAGAGTGTTTTATTCTCCTTGAAGGCTTTGGCCGAGACGTCAGAGATTTGAGTCTTTATTAAATTTGTTGGTGGATACTGTGCTTGTTGTTCTTTGCTGACCACTTATCACTCAGCACATCCCCATCTCTGGCCTTCTTGTGCACCACCAACTCTTACCTATGGCTATTGCTCCCTTTTACTATTGAATGCAAATGCCCAAAACAGGGACAACTTCCAACGTTAATCTAACATACTGAATGGGTAATAGAACAAATTGTACAACCAAACTGAGATCAAAAGCTCAAATGCCTATCCTTCTCTGACTAGCAGTGTAAATCCTCTACCAAAACTCAACAACTTTGAAATCCACTTACTTCCGTCAGTAACTGTTGCCCACTGGTGCTCCCCATGTGTAATCTCCTCGCACACCACTGCTTCCATCCTCTGCGAATTCAATGTGTATTGCCACCACTGGTATTCGGCACACCACCATCTACAAAGAAAAGGAGAAGAGTAAACCCTCTAAAATGTAAAGAAAAGGCTTCATCTTATACCCACCTATTCCAAATTACAGCCGCAGCATTCCAAGACCCCATGTGCAAGAAATAAAAGACATGTAAATCATCCAAAATACATAACCTCCATTCTAAGACATCTTCAAGGACAACCTATCCCACCAACACTGGAAAGAATGTGCCACCGCCACTCACATCTATGATAAAGCAGCCATAACTGAAGCTATGCTTCCAATGACCCTAGCAAATACCCAAGATAAATTTTACTACCCCATCTAATCATGCTTGTTTTGTTATAGGGTTTCCATATTGCTATTCTAAACTCAAGTCTGGGTGTAATGTAGCAAACAGCAATGACGTCCTTATTGGATTACCTAACTTTATACATCTTCCATAACGTCTGTAGTTCTATAACTATCATTACACAATTGGTTGATACAAGTAGAAAAACTCATAGCTGAATCTACTCATACCCAGGTCTCAATTATATTGCTTTTACAAACTCATGTCAATAACATGACAAGTTTTTGCCTTAACCTGCCTTCTAGCAGGGTATGACATCTCAAACTCACATGCCTGCCAGTTCCTAACATTCAGTCCACTATGGTTGCCAACTAATCTAGCAGAAACACAATGTATACAAAACTGTCCAAATATGACCAAATCTGGCCTTCTGTGAAATCTGTACCATTGAAATATGGTCAGTACCCTTCTAAATAACCCAATTGATTTGCTAAGTAGTTCCAAATATAGCTGCCCTTCAGGCATAACATATTATAATTCACCCTAGTGCTTATCTGACGAGATAAGGGCAAGAATAAATTATCATATGCCATTTAAAATTAATAAAGCAAAGTTTCCCCATACTGACTAAGCCAGGTTCCCAAAGGTAACTGCATGAGATACCTGTTTTAGTACTTAATTATACAAGCATACTCCCTCACCTCACATGTAAAATGGCTGTAGCTAGAAATACTTTGCGGTGTTTCCAAGCACTCTGTACAAATCATGAACTATGAGACCCATTGCTCCTGCTAGCCTTGAAACCATTTAGGTATCCTTCATCCATAGATCTCTCTGCTGCAGAGTGAGGTGTAAAAGGCCTTTCTTACATTTTGAACTCGGCAACTCAGCACTGTTTCCCTTACAGCCTAATCCTACTTGCTTCTCCCCAAATTTATACTTCTGCCATTGAAGAAGCTAGCCATTAACATTAATTTGTTGTGCTGCAAATTTATACCCATGACCATAATATAACCCCCACAAGAAATAACCCTATAGCCTCGGTGCTCATTTCATCCCCCCCCCCCACCGGTTCCATAACTCCCCATAGCTGTAGAGCAAATGGGGCTGTTTCAATGCAAAGCAGAGGCCATGACAAAAGAAAACCCAGGCCCACCAGGCCTGAGGACCTCTTTCACCCTGCAGGTGCTGAGATTCCAAGTAAAAGGATGGCCTGCAAGCCCGCGAAACAGTTACGGAGCCTTCCATCCACACTGTGGGAAACCACGCAAAAGCCACTGCCATAGAGCAACCCAACTCCCCCACCAATGAGCTGAGGGGAAAAGAAAACCACACAAAACCCTCACAACCCCATGCAGTAGACCACAAAAGCATAATTAACTGTCATTATTGTCCTCCTGCCATCATTAAAGAAGTGCCAAAAAACACCATTTTATATAACTGAGTTTCTGATGAATGTGAAGTATGTGACTCAAATGTCTGTCATTAGTTACCAACTTCAATTGTAATGATTGCCAATAATTTGTCAGCAACCCATGCTTGTGAAACGAACCACATTATGAAGTAAAATCTGTACCTTCCATGAAACTCTGTACAGAGTATAGGCACGTGTAAACTTAGCCTCCAGCGATCTACACCACCCTGCCCGAAAAACACAGATTCACTCTAGATCTGCACAGCAGAGAGGCACGCTGAATAAACTGCCTCCATTTTTTTTTTATTTGTTTATTTATTTATTTATTTATTAATACTGGGCTAGTAATGTAACACACAAGCTCCCGCAACCACGCTGCAGCAACTCCCACTGCAAGAGTAAACTCTTTTAACATCGGATCCTTTCACCTCACTCAGCTGCCATCATCAAACAAAAAGAGGGGAGAGTTACCGGCTGTCCATCTAATAAACACAATCTGCCATGTTGCACGAAGAAAGCCAAACCTCCATTACTCCACAGGCCCTGTATTGCCCAAGAACCTGATTAATTTATGAGGCCACAAAGCAAATAGTGCACCCTTTAGGTCTTTGATGTGAGGAAAATCTGGACTTCTGAAAGCAATTTTGCATCCCGCCCTCCCCCCTAATGGCTAACACTACTCCGCGCAAGCATGTAACTAATTCCACTCATTGTGCAAACCCCTTTAACTGAGCCTACTGCTCGGCTAATGAAAAACAAATACTCAGCTCCCCAGCAGTTTTTTTTTTTTAAATGGTTTATTTATGAAAAATATCCTTGAAGAAAAATTAAAAAACAATTTAAATGCAAAAACAACACAAGTTTAAACACTTAAAATAATAAAGTCAGTAATAACTTGTGTACCAGAACAAGCTGGATGTCAGTCCATGTGTGTGTTGGGGATAGGAAGACATCATGAAATGAAAACTGAGGATTTAGAGGTATCAGCCCCCTTACAAATGAATGTACAGTTGCAATTACTGCTTTGATCATATCACATTCCCCACTACTCCTGTCTGTACAAAGTTTTCTGAGTCCTAATCTTGACTACCACCAAACATCATAAAAAGAAACACAAAGGAACAATTTGGCCAAAAATCATTGCCTGTTGTCTGCTTTTCATCTGCATATTTTAAGCAATACATATTGCTCGACAGCATACCTCGCAAGTGTCCTTTGTTTTACAGGGAAGGCCCTGACTTTGCGCAAAAAATGTTCTCTGTATTTGTCCTTCTTGTTTTCTTGGGTTAAACTGCCAAAAAAAAACAATGTTCATGGCTAGCGCTCTGCTGACTACAAGAAAAATGTCAAAGCCCTCCCCCCTAAACAAAGTATGGAACCACTGTCACTGCAAGTGGTTAAGTAACTGATGAAGATGAACTCCATCTGAGTAATGGACCTGCTCTGTCCCACGAGCACAAACACCTGTACTTCTCAACTGCATATTT
This sequence comes from Protopterus annectens, assembly GCF_019279795.1. Taxonomy (NCBI): domain Eukaryota; kingdom Metazoa; phylum Chordata; order Ceratodontiformes; family Protopteridae; genus Protopterus; species Protopterus annectens. Next base: position 44,635,520 of record NC_056736.1, read on the forward strand.
TAAGCAATACATATTGATCGACAGCATACCTCACAAGCGTCCCTTGTTTTCCAGGGGAGCACAAATGCCTGTAGGAAGAGTCTAGAGTCTGGACAAACCTAAGGTATGAGGGAACAAGGGCACAACACTGGGACATGCTTGCACTATTTAGTTTATAAACTTCAAATGAGGGACTGAAAGTTGCAAATTTTACCAGTAAATGTGTATTTTTTTTTTATTTTATTTTATTTTTTTTTATAAAAATATATATATACACATGGGGGGGGGGGCCCATACAAAGAGTGCATGCCCCCATATGGAGCCGCCATTAGGAAATTAACCCTGGGGAACAACTCACTGCTCTTACTACTAATGTGAGACCATAGCTGTGTCTCCTGATTCCTTGTCACCCCTGTGACTACCCTCATAATAAGCCCAAAGTGACTTCCTAACTCAATACAACCTGGCCAACTACCCCTGGCTATGGGAGAGCAAAAAAAAAAAAAAAACCTGTTACTCACCTCTCCCTTTCTACTAGTCACCTAAAGGCCTACTTGATCACCAGCCTACCTCAGGTCGTCATGGACAAGATCCTGCACTTAGCAAGATCCTGCCAAAATATGACTCCTAATCCAGTTACACTTGCCTAACATCCTTTAAGCCCCTCCCTACCCCTACCTCACTTCATCCCAAACCTCATCATTTCCTATTTAACCCTATCCTACCCCTATCCTCCCAAATCCTGCAACTCTAACTAACCCCCCACCTTGAAGATGTCCCTGGACAATATGGTCTGTTCCAAACCTCATTTCTTTATGGACATTAATCACTTTATTTTTCTTCCTTGTTATATGTTGTGAATATCATCCCTTCTTTCTTTCTTTTTTTTTATTTTCTCCTATATGTGCTGAATCTTTAGATTGCTGAATACTTATATCCAAAATTGCAAAGTTTCCACTGGCATTTTCTTGTTGAATAGGAGATGAGTGAGCTTTACTGACAATAGACACTTCACATATTCATATCAAATCATACTGCAGTTTTACAAAATATGTGAAATGAGGCTTAGACCACAAACAAAAGCTGATAATGACTAATATTTTTTTATGAAAGGGGTAACAGGTATGTAGGAAAAAAAACAGCTTCTTAATGTAGATAATTGAATTACGATGCCAGTCATTTTTAAAGAAAAAATTAAGAGGGGTCAAAAAGAATAAAAACTGTCTCCTGTCATAACATGGGATTGTAGATAGGGCTTTTTTGTGATGGTATGTGCCAGTACATTGCACCAGCACCTCAACCATGGTTGTGGTGTCTTCTCCTTTAAGGAGAACCAAGCATGCATTGCAGGCCAATGCAGATGTAAAAATGCATAGAATTGAAACTATCTATTCTGAGAAGGTGAGAGTGTGTTTGCTTGTATATATATATATGTATGTATGTAAAGTGAGTGAGTGAGATAGAGAGAGTGTGTGTGTGGGTGTGTAATTTAAACTAGTGGTTCCATTTGTTTCTGTATAAGAGTGAAAGTGTGGGTATGCGCATGTGTGTGTGTTTGTAAATTAAACTAGCTGTTCTGTTTGCATGCAAGATAAAGTGTGTGTGTGCATGTGTGTGTGTGTGTGTGTGTGTGTGTGTGTGTGTGTGTGTGTGTGTGTGTGTGTGTATGTTGCTGTAGGAGAGAGAAGGAGTGAGTTTGCATGTATGTGTGTGTGTGTGTGTGTGTGTGTGTGTGTGTGTGTGTGTGTGTGTGTGTGTGTGTGCATGTGTTGCTGTGTGAGAGGTATAATATGTAATGTTCTAGTTGGGAAGAGGGCAGTTTAGTCAATTAACTCGATCAGGCTTGACCTTGTAACTTGGTTAGAGGAGACAAGAGCATTAATCCTCTGTACCAGCTACCAGACTGCTGAAGGAATTGTGAGCTTCAGTGGAGACAAGAGCCTGAATCCTGTACACCAACTACTAGACTGCTGACAGAATTATGAGTTTGAGTTTCAGTACATTTTCAGGGAATTAGGAGCTTCCGTGCATTTTTCAAGGGATTGAGTTTCAGTGCATTTTCATGGAATTGTGAGTTTCAAGGGAAGATAAATTTATTGTTGCTCAAAGTCTGTTTTCATTGTGAGACTGTATTGTTTAGCAATTGTTTATCAGTGTTTGTTTTATTTTATTTCAATATCTGTAATCACTGGAGAAGTAAATAAGAAAACAGAATATGTACACTGATAGGTTTGAACTGTGTTTATGGTAACTGGGGAGAAATAGCTAAGTAATGGATCACTAAAATGGGTGTGGTAGGGGGCTACTTTGTGTGTGGGGGAGATCCATGGCATTATATCTTTTTCACTTCTTAGCCTAATTAACCTCTTATACCACTGATTACTCATACTATATCTGTAAGGTTTGTACGTAAACATAGAGAATCTAAAATGTACTTCACCTCAAAACCCATATTCCTACCGTTCATTTCCTAGGTTATGCCATTATTATTATTTCTGTCTGTATTGTATGCATATGCAGAATGTCATAAAGGGTGCATCTCCTGTGATTTAAAGGTAACAATTTCACAAATTGCAAAAATCATGGAACTTTTTTATTCACTTTGTAGACTAGCTAAATACACTGTCTAATCCAAAGAGAGAAAGGAAAGAGGGCATCAGCACACCCCTTCAAAAAGAGCACAAATCAACAATTATATTAACTCAAGGATAATGCAGGTAAATTTAAAGTTTATCTACTATCATTCTTAATAATTTGCTATGAGAAGTGACTTCAACTGTATTATTAAGAGAGAAGATTTAATTCATTTATTTTTCTTGAAAGAGGATTTGGAGAAAAATAAGTATTTTTTTTTTTGGGGGGGGGTGACTCAAATGCAATGTACAGATACTTCCACCTCTCCACTGTTTTGTTTATAAGAAAAAAAAAACCACTGATTATAAGTAACATTTATCTTACTCTGTAGCAAAAGAGAGTATAAATACTAGTGAAAACACTGTTCGGTCCACAATGCCTACACTGTAGTTATGCTATCACATTACTAACAATATTTGGAGACACAACTGTGACTCTACACAGTGCAGATAATAGACATTTTTATGCGTTGGAAAGAAACTTTATAGGCAGCATTGTTACCCAAGTTGCGTTATAAATGATGTTACTAATAAAACAGCAAGAATGTATTTTAAGGTCTTAATATGTGCTATTTTTGTTATGCAACACATTGCTCTTTATCACAGTTCTTTGGACAAGAGCTGTGATTCTTGGTAAGTTAAAATAAAACTATGATTCTGTCTCAAAAACTGTGATGACCAAATCTATACATTTTTGGTAGACAAATGTGCTCCACAAATCTATATTTACTTTCCATATTATGTTGAGATCCCTGTACATGAGAGGAAGGAAAATGTGTCATGATTCTGCAACTTTGAAGTTAATGCATATTTACCCACCTTTGTTATTAGTATTTTAATGTTCTGATGATCTCAGGTACTGTCCTTGAATCTTTAACAGGGTACCTGCTGACATTCACCATGAATGATTTTTTTGCAGTCAAGCAGTTTGACAGCAAGGCAGAGCATGCCTGAGACCAAGAAGGAGGTACTTTGAATAAAAAAAGAGCAAGAAAAAACATCTTTGCTACCATTTCAGGTAACTTGAATACAGCACAGAGCAAGAGGCAAGCGCAATTCCTATAGTCACAGAAATATTGTTCAGCAAAGGTATGCTTTCAGTGTAAGGCCATATTAATAAACTTCTAGTGTTAGACATTGTATTGCATATATGCAAAGTGCAAGACGTACAGTTATTATCTAAGTATGAACAGTAGACATGTTACTGATAGGGGAGTTTTTATTCTTCACTGGAATTCTCATGATGCATGACTCACTGAAAGTAAGTTGTAGAGTATCAGTTTGGCTGAGCAAGGTTAAACTGTTAGGGCCAAGATCCCTTAGCCATTGGTGTGGAACTTCTCTTTTATCTCATCAAGGTTCAGGAATCTTGGAGTTTATACATATTGAGATCCTGGGGTATGTGTGGGCACAGTTCCTTAGTAGGGACGCATGATAGATTTATCTTCTAAAAAAAGATGTTTTCACTTTTTACTGCTAGTAGTTTGATATTGTTAATTTTAATTTCGAGGTAACTGCAGTTAATGGGTTTCCTCTCAACATGTAACTAATAATCTGTTTCTTACAGATGTCACTAACTAAATTAGTGGTTTCTGTGATAGTCTGAAGGCCAGCTGAGTAGCCACCAGAAAGATATTGATGGTTTCTTTTATTTAGTGCATGGAAATATATGGATTATTTAATGCAATATATCTTTCAGTGCTAACTGCTATTCAAAGACTGAAACATTTTATTTTACTAAAATAAATATACAAATGTGATATTACTTATCTGTAAAGTACAACTAGTAATGCAGCCGTCAGAATCTAATAATTAATTCATTAGTGCAATCTGATATGCAAGCAACTGTTGCCCCTATGTGCACAGACCATTAACTCTAGGAAGGTTACAACAATATTTCTCATTTCGTGAAACGTGCTCCGAACATGATGAGGATGTTAGAGGACTAAAAGACCTTTTGGGTATCACAATAGAAATGATAATAACAGAGCTGCCTTAAACTCCTCATTTTTGTAATAATTTTAAAGGCTTAAATTCAAAGAATAATGGTCCAAATTGTTTATTTAATCCTTTGAGATGGGGGAACTCTATTTCCCAGTCTTTCCTTTCATGGGTAGTTGTCAAGTGGAAGAGGTGGTGCAATCACTTTTCTATCATTTGCTGATGTTCCTGTTCAGTCTGCTTATAATAACAGATCACCTGTATATGGCAACTTTATTCATCTTTCCCCTCCAAGCTGATTCCTCCTGTGATCTATTACCAGTATGAACAGCAGTGAGTTCAGAGGTGAGTCCTACTCATTCACACTCCTACTGGGAAACTTTCTGTGAGTTCAAACACTTTTTATACTTGTGTCATTTGGTCCATGTATGTATATAGCCTGCACTAAGACGGGTTCCTATCAGCATTTCGAATGTAGAAAACACCAAATTTAATTCAATCGAACTGAAATGTTTGAAATATCAGAAGAGCGAACTGACGGAACATCGATTTCTTTCCCAGGGAAAGAAATCGGTGGCCCGTCATCGGAATTTGCTATTTCCTCCACTGTGGAGTGGATTCGGAGTTGGTATATTTAAGTAGGGGGGTGTGGACGTTGGAGGGTGAGGGGGGCGAAGCAACCAACTTCTGTCAGTGTTTAAAGTATTACATTTTTTTTATTTTTTGCACTGAACACCAATTACTTTCCCTGGGAAAAAAAATGATGGTCCGTCAGTTCGCTCTTTTGAGATTTTGAACATTTCAGTTTGATGGAATTGCATTCAGTGTTTTCAGCTTTCAATATGCTGATATAGACCCCACTAAGACTACCAATGTTTCTGGGTAGGCTGGGCCTGATGCAGAGGTGAACAAGGCAAGCTTACATTGCCATTCTTGTAGGGGCACTTTTCCCCCATTTATTTATTTTTAATGTAATGATTCTTTAAATAAATAACTAAATAAATAAAGTGGCTTTATAGAAAAAAATATGCTCCAGTTAACTTTTTTTCAAGTCATGTTACATTTGCATTGTGTTGCTTGTACTCCCATGACCTTGCAATGTTCACATACAGGCATGAAGGTGCTTGAAGCTGAAGTAACCCCCCTTCTGGTGAGAAAGGCATGGGTCTCAGCCTTCCATCTTCACAATGTGGAACAAATGGGCAAAATGTACAACATCTACTAACACCTTGCTAACAACTTCAGTGAGGAAGCACAGAGGATGTATGTACGATGCACTCATTCAGTGTGGAACACTGATTTTTTGAGTCAAAATAAGGAACATTTCCCATATAGAGGTACACATGAGAGGTATGGAGAGTAATGTTATTATTTTTGCAATAATGTTGGCAGTGAGTGACTCAATATCTTTGGGGCAATATTTCAGACTTTATGATTTGAGTGGAGTTGAGATGAGAGGAATACCACTGTCACGTGAGCATTATAACAACTTTTTATACTAATGCTGGCATTCTTAAACCAGTTATTTTTAGGGCAAATTTTCAGACTTTGTGATTTGTGTAGACAGTTGAGATGAGGGAAAAACGTGGCAAGATGAGTGTTATTACAGCTTTTTTTTATTTTTTTACAGTGGTGACAGTAATCAACCAAATATTTCAGGCAATACTTCTGGCTTTGTGATTTGTGTAAACAGTTGAGATGAGAACCATTAGACATTCTGGATATAATTGCTGCGTGGGGCTTGCGGCTGGCAGGATGAAAGTACCTGACCCTTATTTCATTTGTTCTGTTTATACAGTCACTATATGGCATAGCTGGGCTGGTGTGCTTTTGTGAGAAGTAAGATGAACTACTTCATCTGGACACTTTATAGGCACAGATAGAAGAGGTATAATTGCTGTGGCTGTCCTGTGTGGAGGAATGTTACTAGCTGCATGCTGCTGTCTGCTTATTTGTAGGACTGATGTGGCTATTTAAAGCAATGCACAATACTTTAATGTGTGGCAACTGTTTGTTTAGAGCAAAGGTGAAATGCATTATACAGTCATCTTCTTGTGTTGTGATCAGATATTTGAATTGCACATAAAATGTCTATAACTGGTGGAGACTGGATGAAAAGTAACTGATAATGTTACAGTCATTTCTCAAAAAACAAAACAAAAAAAGAATAAATACATCAAAGACTACCCATACCTTTAGAACTTTTGAGGTCGAGAACCCCACACTAAGGTGTATACGTTAATTTTGATAAAAGACTTAGTGACCACCTCTGCCATGAACTCCACCCAGTATAAAATCTGTTCTGTTCATAGGTGTTCACAGAAGGTCTCTGTACTTGTGTGTGTGGGGTTGGCTAGAGCAGTATCTAGAAGTAACAAGCTGGAAATATTATTGAAACAGTATTGTAATTATTGGCTGAAAAAGATCTTAAAATGTACCTCATAGCATATAGAACTCCCATAGCTTTTAGGGGATTTGCATCCCCAAGATTCATGGCTTAATGCAGTTGCTTCCTCCACAGTTATCAGAGTGCCTACTTGCTTAGGTAGAGCATGTTGAAGGAGCAAACAAATAACTACAGGAAAAAAAATTAAAAGTAATCCAAATCGTGAGGAAAAGAAAGAAAATAAAGAAATCTGGATAGCGTGAATAGGCTGGGCAGTGGAAGGGTGATATAGAGCCGTTTCACCAAGGGTGGCAGTTTACCTAAGGCTGGCCCTGTTCCCAGGACATTGAAGCATCATAGGACTACCTAAATCATCTTTCTTGGGATATTGTCCTATACTTTATCCAAGTAAGGAATGCCCAGTTGGATGCTTTCCTCATCTCTAGTTTCTTTTTCACAGTCTGTCTCACTGTAAACAATCGGTCAGCTATGTTCCATTCTGTCCTGAATCTGAACTATTTATCTCCCATCTTACTATATACTACTAGGTGTAATCATTTATCAGTCACCTCCTCCAGCACTGTTTATGCAGTGTGCCAGGGGTCTGATACCTCTATACTGACCACAGTTGTGAATGTCCCTTTTGTTCATGTATACTTTCACTAGAATGCTTATTTTCCAGTCAACTGAAATTTGCATTTCTCTCCATACTGCTACTAGCAGCCTCAGGAGCCATTTCTCCTCTATATCTCCCAACATCTTGATCATGTTTGCCATAGCTTCAACTGAGCTTACTGCATTCCCTGACTTCATTTTCCATACTGTTGCTCTTGGTAACCACTTAAAATGTCAGGTCCTGCTTAAATGAGTCCCAAAATGATGAAACTGAATGGTTGAAAATAAGACATATATCTTAAGTCTAAAATACCCATTTCTTGGAATATTCCCTTTTCTGTAAGAGATATCAATCTCTGAATCAGTGTATATATATATATATATATATATATATATATATATATATATATATATATATATATATATATATATATATATATTAGTTTGGGGTTGTGGTTTTATGGACAACTGTGATGTTCAATACTCTATCTTTTTTTGGAATGTCAGCACACAGCATTAAGAGTGATGACATTTCAATAGGGAGCTACCGCTCTTGCTTTTTCTGGAGTGGACTCTTCTTCCTCTTTCTTCATAGCTGTACATGTGGCAGTACAGTTTCTGTGGAGTTTTCTTCTTAGTTATTTTATGTTGCCAACTTTATTCAGGTGGTACAAATGGACAGTGTGATCTATCTAGTAGGGATCTGTAAGTTCTGTGTCAGAGAGGTTTAGTAAACCTGTATTTTGGGGGGTGATTGATTGCTTAGTGATATATTGTCATTGTTCTTATATTTAACTAAAAGTATTACATTTCATAATTGATTGCTTAGTGATATATTGTCATTGTTCTTACATTTAACTAAAAGTATTACATTTCGTGCAGATCTCAGAACAAACAGTTTCAAACAAACATTTGCAGAGCTCCAGTGCAATTCATAATTTAGTTTCTGTTAGCAGGGAGGTTACTTTTGACCACTGTATAGTTATGAACATACAGTGTGATGTCATTGCTTTCATTCCTATTGTGTTTCCCATGAATTAATTTAATTCATTTTAAACCTCATCAATAGACAGATATGAATTCATTTTTAAAGGATGGAGTACATTTTACTATCCTTGAAAACGGACCTGAATTGACAATTATATGTAAAATACATTTCTTAACCAGAACTTCATTTTTCAGTATATGTTTGCCTGATTTTACATATCATGTATTCATCTATACTGTTTAAGTCTTTTTTGTGGATACTGTTTCAAGTCAATGTCGATACTATTCTCCTAGTCTGTTAAAACCATCTTCACAAAGGAAACAAAACATATGATGTAGAAGTCATTACATGGAATATGTATGCAGTACAGGCCATTTGTTAGATTTTGGATGAGGGGTTCAAGTCTAGACTACTAAGGCTATGAAACTTTATAGGGTATTCATCAACCCAATGAGCAACAGTTACATACATGCAATGTATACACTATATTTAGTATACTACCACTCATTACTGTGATTCATAAACATACATGGTGACAATGAAGAAGGCATACAGAAGTTGGATAGCATCCATGAATTATATACATATGTGTGAAGCACACAGTAGTATACTATGTGTACGGGTACAGATTAAGGGTAGTAAGCACTATGCAGTATGACAGTGCCATACATTGCAGCTAGGATAACCAATGCTGTAGGCATAGCTGTTCTCTGCCTGACTATTGCTGATCTCTGACTGCATTTGATTTTGAATTGAAGTTTCTCATTTAAGGTTTGGTTATGTCTGTGTTTTACTTTTAACTTATATCGCATTTGTTTTTGTTTTAAGTTTATTGTTCTTTTGAAGTACTAAAAAGTCTTTCCTAGGGTCAGTTAGAAAAGTCAGAAAAGAATTCCTTTGCAGACAGTGAATAACATCCAGCTAATCAGCTGGAGTAGCTGAGAAACAGCATTCTTCATTTCACTAGCAATATTTGGAGGAATCTTTATTTAGCGGGAGTGCTTGTTTGACTTGCTTGTTGTTCTCTTCCTGACTGTTGATGATCTCTGTCTGCATTTGATTTTTCCCATGCACCTGACCAGTTGATGTACTTTTAAACTTGGTGCCTTTTGAGTTGCCAGCCCCTACTTTAAATCTGATTGTAGACACTTCTCCCAGCCCCATCTCATCAGCTCATTATACTTAGTATGGAGAGATCATTTGGGAGGGCCCACGTCTTAATCTTATAAAGTTTAATTATTTTCTGTTTCCTCCCTTCTCACTTACTTAAAAAATGCACTTTATTCAGCTGTATTTACTATATTTGTGCTTCTTGCTACTTTGTTACTTTATTTTGTTTTTTGCAGCTTGTTCTTAAAGTGTTAATTTGCATTTATTCTGCTGTATTTATTATTTATATTATTTATTTATTTTACATTTGTTAATCGGGGATGTCTGACTGAGCCGAAAAGGCCCTTTTTCAGCAGAGGCCTGGGGAGAAAGCTCCACAAAGAAAAATTACGGATACATTTATATATTTAAACATGATCAGTATACACACAAATTACAATAGGCATGTTTTTACAGTGGCATGCAGCAAATCAACAGTTTAAGTGGAGAGAACAAACAAGAAAATATTAATTTAAAAATAAAGGTAATTAATAGATTTGTGGTGTACAGCTGAAATTTGGAACATAGATAGAATACACACATAGTACACAGATACAGTACAGACATTGTACATTAGCCTGTGTTTGTGAGTAAAAATGAAAACTATTATCAAGTACTATAGGTTTAGTATGTGTACCTTATCTGCTTTTACTAGCCTGGAGAGCAGTCATGGCACTGGCAACATTGCTTGAGATGTTGCCTAATGAGGTTTTTAAAGGAGGCTTTGGGCGATGCGTTTTGTATGCTAGTGGGGAGACAGTTACATTTTTTAGCCACTGAACTGCTATATAGTGCATCTCCAAAGCTATTGTAGCTGTTGGTGACTTCTAGTAGTAGTTTGCTTGATGATCTAGGAGGCCTTTTGGCTGAGTGATGTTGTACTAGGTTTTTGAAGGCAGGACATTTATTGGGGAGGTAATAGATAGAATAACAGAGGCAGAGCTGATTATAGGTTAGGAGGTTGGGCAATTCAAGCCAGTGGAGCTGTCTCAAAGCAGTACAGTGATAAGTTCTATATGAGCAATTTTCAGCAAAGTGGGAAATTCTCTTATAGCAGGTTCCATTTTGCTTAGTTCTGTTTTGTTGAGATTAGTCACAAGGGAAGTGCATAGAGAAGGGTGGATAGAAGTTGGGAGCGAGCAATGGCTGATCTTGTGTTGTTGGTAAGAAATGGTTTGATATGGTACAGTGATCCCAGTTTGGCATGTACTTTTTTAATAGTTAAGCTGAGATGACTATCAAAGTTTAGGTGGGAGTCTATGGTTATTCCCAATAGCTTAGCCTGTGCCACTGGAGTGACTGGAGCAGCATTTGTGGAGTAGATAGTGAATTGACTGTTATCAGTGTTTTTGTTAGAATTGGTTATAATCATAAGCTGAGTTTTTTTTGGCTTGATGATAAGTTGGGCTTTGGTAAGGTAGTTTTCAACATCAGAGAATGCTAGCTGAGTTGTTTGCAGGAGGGTGGGAATGTTTTGTGCAGCGCAGATTAAGGTAGTATCATCTGCATACTGAATGATAGATGCATGCTGTGTGGAGGTATGGAGATCATTTGTGAGGACTGTGAATAGTAGTGGTCCTAAGACAGAACCCTGTGGGACTCCTATAGTTATGGGCAGCTGAGGAGAGAGAGAATTTTCCCATTTCACAGCTTGATACCTGTCAGTTAATTAGCTTTGGAACCAGGAAGAGTGAAATTTGATAGGGGATATTGGTTTAGTTTGTTTAGCAGGATTTGGTGCGAGACTGTGTCAAATGCTTTGGACATATCCAAAAAAAAGAGTTGGTACTTGCAGGCCTTCGTTTTTGAGATGGTTTACTGTGTCTGTGAACCAGAGAAGAGTTGTAGTTGTACTATGGGCAGGTCTGAAACCATGACGAGTAGGTGAAAGGATGTTGCTGTCTAGGAGATATTTTAGCACCTGGGTATGGATGCATTTTTCTAAGATTTTGGCCAGGTGGGAGAGTATAGTAATGGGTCTGTAGTTATTAAGTTCAGTGGCTGTCCCACCTTTATGTATGGGTGTAACATAGGATATTTTCCAGAGGTTGGGCACATAGTTTGAAACAATTGATCTGTTTATGAGAGTAGAGCTTGGGATAGCAATAGCATCTGCTGTGAGTTTCAAGAAATTGCTGGGGAGCAGGTCTGCTGCTGCTGATGAGGTTTTTAGCTTGGGGAACATGCTTTTGATTGAAGTGGTAGAAACTGTTTTGAGGGTAAAGTTTGTATTAGTGTTATTTGTGTTGGGGGGAAAGTGAGGTTGGAACTGTCCTGTGATACTAAGGATAGAAGTGAGTTCACAAAGTGGGAGTTGACTTGTGTTTCGATGGGAACTTTAGTGTCAGGAGTGGTTTGTTTGGGGGTAACATTTTGGGTGGGTTTTAGTAGCTGGTTTACATTTTTTCAAAATGTTGTGAGGGAGTTGTGTTGGCATTTAGTTTGTAATGTCATGTAGTAGGATTTTTTGTCCAGCCTAATGCATTTTTTTGCATAGGTTCATAGGTTCATAGGTTCATACTAGGCTATCTGCCCAAGGGCATTTATAAGCCTAGCCCATATTTATGTAGCTTTCGCCACCCCTTTAATTTGAAGAAAACTATGCCTATTATTTTGCTGTGCCTCTGTCAAGCAGTGACACTGAAGTAATTCCTGGGGTATATCTGCGATCTCCCATCCATTGGTCAAGATTCCTCTTGAACAAGGCCAGCGAGGTGCTCTGCCTCACATGTACCGGGATTTTGTTCCACAGCATAGGGAGTCTCTGGGTGATGAATCTGTCCCTCCAGCATGTTCTATTAATAACCGTGTCAAGGTTTAAGTCTCCCGCCCTTGTGGTTCTGAGGGATCTAGATTTTATGAGGTGAAGCATATTCATCAAATCTGGGTTTGACATGGCCTTGTATGTCAGGCACAGGTCACCTCTGAGCAAGCGATATGTGACTGAACAGAGCTGGAGTTCTTTCAGTCGGGCAGCATAAGACATATTTTTGAGACCCTTTATCCTTTTGGTGAGGAACTTTTGGGGCCTTTCCAGCTGCTGCAGGTGTCGGGTCAGATACATTCCGAATGGGGCATTGTACTCAATCATAGGTCTAATGATTGATGAGTACAGGGGGACGATGACCTTCTTTGATCTAGATGTGAATCCTTTCATGATCAGGTGGGCAATGTAGAAGGTCTTCCTAACTACTTTAGCAACATGAGTGTCAAACGAAAGGTTACTGTCAACCTGGGTCCCCAGATCCCTGATAACTTCTTCTGTGCTCAGTGGATTGCCACTTATATGGTAGCTAGGGGTAACCTTGTTTTTCCCGAAGGGTATGACTATGCATTTCTTGGCGTTTAACGTTAGGCCATGGCTCTGGCACCAGTTATCCATTTCTGTGAGGCCCTTCTGAAGGATATCTGTGTCAGATGTGTTTTCGACTATGGCGCCCAGTTTGCAGTCATCTGCAAACTTTGTCAGCCATAACCCTCCTGTGTTTGCTTGTACTTCAGAAAAGTAGATGCCGAACAAGAGTGGACCCAGGACTGAGCCTTGTGGGACACCACTTGTGACCGTCTTTGAGTCTGACATGGCGCCAGCAACTCTGACCCTGTGGGTTCTGTCACTTAGCCAGTTCACAACCCATCTTGTGATGTATGGGTTTACATTCAAGCTGATGAGTTTTTTGATGATACCTGAGTGGGGTATTGTGTCAAAGGCCTTTGCCAGGTTGAGGTAGGCTGTATGGACTGCCTTACCCTCATCAATGGCCTTGGTGACTGTTTCGAAAAAGTCAACCAAGTTTAAAAGGCATGATCTGCCTTTGACAAAGCCAAACTGGGTTGGATCCAAAGTTTGCAAGTTCCCTATGTCTTTATTTATGAGTTCCATTATGATCCTTTCCATGGCTTTGCAGATAAGGCTTGTCAAGCTAATGGGACAGTAATTTCCAGGGTCAGTGGAGGCACCGCCCTTGTGAAGTGGGACCACAGTCGCCGTGCGCCACTCCTTGGGTACGTATCCTGAGGTGAGGCTAAGATTAAACAGCTGTCCTAACTGCGGGTTTAATTCCTCATTGAGTTCATGGAGTACACAGCCGGGGACACTATCCGGTCCCATGGATGCTGTGTTTTTTGCCTTGGAGAGAGCAGTTCTCACTTGGGCATTAGAGATGTTTGGGGGGCTACAATCCTCTGGTATAGATATCTCTCCTTTTGGGGGGGAGGGGGGGGAGAAGTTAGCACTGAACCTGTCAGCCAGTATGTTGGCAATGTGTGTAGGTTCAGTAATCTTCACATCATTTTGAATTAATTCTGAGCATATCTGGGAGTTTCCTCCTAGGTTTTTAACATAGCTAAAGAAGACCTTATGATTGTCTTTTAAGTCCTTGGCGATTTTTCTCTCAAAATTTTCCTTGGATAATTTTATGAGAGCTCTTAGTTTTTTACTTATAATGATCAAGGGTGTCTTACCTTTCAAGGATTTTGCTCTATCTTGTAGTTGCTTCCTCCTTTTGTTGTAGAGCTTGTTTATGGCTGGGGTCCACCAGACTGGACGCTTGCCTTTGGTACAAAGGGTCTTAGTTTTGTTTGGGATTGCCTGATCCATGCAGTCCTGTAGGTGCTGGTAGAAGGCATTTGTAAGTGATTCAGCGGTTTGAGTAATGTTTACCACCGGCTCAGGGGCCTTAAAGGAGACCACACTAGTTTTTAGAAGTGTGAAGTCGGCTTTTGAGAAGTTTTTCACTGTGGTCTTTTTTATTTCAGGTTGGGGCGGGATGAGGACCTCCAGTGAGATTAGTTTATGATCTGATCTCACCAGTGAGGGGTATACTTCCGGTGTTGAACATTGTGGTGCCATGTTCATGATGATGAGATCAAGTATGTTTTCTCCTCTTGTGGGGATGGTGACAAGTTGTTCCATGGCATTTGAGTTTATGAACTCCAGGAACCTTTGGGCTAGAGTGTTTGGGCTTGAGTAGTGTTCCCAGTCTATATTAGGGTAGTTGAAGTCACCTAGTATGATGGTGTTTGGAGATACATTTATCCCCTCCAGTGTGTTTTCAGGAAGGCAATGTGAGGTTCCTGAGTTTGAGAGGGTGGCCTGTAACATGCTACAAATTGCAGAGCAGTTTTGCCTATGGTTAGTTGCACCTGGATGGTCTCCGATGCATCGTGCGTTGCCACCAACCTTGAGGTGTGGGTGCCCTTTATGAATATGGACACCCCCCCCCCTCCTTTCTTGGTGTTGTCCGGATTTTGGGGCCCGGAACGCATGATATGAGGTAAAACCTGATAGTGCTGGGGTGCTCTTAGGAGCCTTGAACCAGGTTTCTGTCACAGCACAGACATCAATGTTCTCCAAACTGAGAAGGGCCTCGAATGCGTGCATCTTGAGATTGAGACTTCTGGCATTGAGCAGCATTACCCTTAGTTTTTTTTCCTTTTTTGTGTTCTAGGGTGGTAGGTTTAGAATTTGAGCCTTGCCTAAAAAAGGCACTATGGGGGTGGCAAGAGCCTTTGCCAATATCCGGAATCCCAGGGTGTCTCGTGCTAGCTGGTCCTTTCGAAGCAGCGTGGCTTGTCCAGCATGTCATCCCAGGCAGACAGACATTGGATCCCCTTTGAATGACACCAGAATTTAAGCCAATTATTAAAGCTGATCATCTTATCACTGTATTGTGGCATCATTCTAGGTGAAGGTAGGATACTGCTCAAGGTCAGGGTTATACCTGCCTGGGCTACATAATCAGAGAGCTCCTCAATGTCTCTTTTCATGTAGTCCAAGGAGGTACGTCTCAGGTCATTGACACCAGCGTGGACAATGACTGAGTCGTACTTGTACCTGCTGTTGAGAGACCTGAGTGCTTGCGTTATGTGGTGGATTCTAGCACCCGACAGGCAGCTTACTGTGACCTTCTCCTTACTCAGTCTGGTGAGCGGGACGTCAGTGTGTCTGACTATGGAGTCACCAATGACGAGTGTGTCTGGCATTGTGTTTGGCCTTAAGGGCTGTGACTGTTTGACACTCTGACTGTGTGGTCTATGTGTTGCATGTGTTGGGTCCTGAGGTGGTAGTTGTTTGGGTGTCTGCTTTGGTGGCCTCTGCTGTTTTGGTAGATTTTTGATCAGAGCATCCGAGTATGTCTTTGTGTGATTATGTGTATGATTTCAAGTTGTGCTGGTACTATGTGTGACTGGGTATGTAGTGCGTGTGGTTACCTTCTCCTCCTGTCTGGTCTTGCCAGTCCTATGTTGAGAGAGCTCAGCCTCCAGTTTGGCCGTATAGTTGCATCTCTCGCATGTATTTGTGTTTTGTGGGAGAAGAAAAGGGTTGTCTGTGTACATGAGGCAATTGTAACATTGCCTCAGTATTCCCATGTTCACCAGCTGAGCAGGAGAGGACACTAGCAACTGATCCCACGACATGCTAGAAGGAATAGATAAAAAACTTACAAAAGACTCCGGGGGATGTGGGTTCTAGGCTGGTGGAGTACTATCTATAATAAGAGTGCTTTATCAAGGTGAAAGTACTGTAGGAGCAAGTGCTAGGCTTTACAGCCTGGTTGCGCAGTTCTTGGTACTTAGTTAGGCTTTGTGTTTCTTTGTTTTTTTGATAGTAAAGCCAGGCAGTGTCTCTGGACTTGAGGATTTGTTTGGTTTCTTTACTGAGCCTGGGTTTGTAGAGGTTCTAACCTTGATTTTGCGCAATGGATTGACAGGGTATAGGTGTTCTCGAAATGTTTTGTTGAAATATGCTACAGCCTGGTCAAGTGGAAGAGTTTTTATGGGGTCCAGTCACAGTTACAGAGTAAAATACTGAGGACCTCAGGAGAGAATTTTTTTTCTGTTTCTAGTGTATTTATAGTTAGTGGTTTTGCATATGCTTGTTCTAATACATATAAGGTATATTATGTTATGGTCACTTAAGGTGTCTGGGAGACTGCTTGTATGGGGGCACAATGTGAGGGTTGTTAGTTAGGACCCAGTCAAGGATGGATTCCCTTTTAGATTTTTTTATCACATCTAGTTGGAATTCTAATTGTCGTTGTTCTGCTTTAAGCAATTGGGCTCCAAGCCATTTTTTTTACATTAGGAAGGTCTGTGGTCTAAACTCTTGTGCAGGAGAAGATAGCCTACACCCTTTTGAGCCGGGAATTGCTGGTTAAGGCTTATTGTGCTTGTTATTCTAAGCATCACTGTTCTGGTATATGGTTTGCACTTCTGTGGCATTACTGTCTAGACAGGCTTTTTTAAACTACTAGAGCATCTAGTTGTCTCATAGCTAAAGGTTGCTCATCAAGTTGCTTGTCTTATTGAATTGATGAATATTTAAGTTTTCTTCGCTCCTCTGTCATAGATCAGTGGCCATGGATATGCACTTCCTGACTTGCTCTGTAGCCAGACTGGCTGAGATGGGTATCCTGAGGCACTGTAGCAATTGCCTCATGTATACTGATAACCCACTTATTCTTAATAAAACAGATAATGTGTGCTACAGGTGTAAATACAGTTTAACACTGGAGGCAAAACTATCTCATACAACCAAAACAAAACTTGCAGTATTGTCACTGACAAATGCACCCCACCTATTGCACAGGGTAAAGACCCTGCACATACAACTTCTTACGCTGAGGCAGTTGGAGGTATCCTTCCTAAAACACTAAGACCTCCTGCACAGTACAATAAAAGAAAGGGTCCTCAGCCATCACATAAGTACTCCATTAAACACCACACCCAGCTACACATAGCAACATTACCAATGCCTCCAACTCTAAGCCCTTAAAGCAAACCAACACACAGCAAAATTTCCTGGTCATTGGTGATTCTATAATGAGGCACACTGATGTCCCCCTCACCAGACTAGTGAGTAAGGCTTTGTGTTTCTTTGTTTTTTTGATAGTAAAGCCAGGCAGTATCCCTGGACTTGAGGATTTGTTTGGTTTCTTTACTGAGCCTGGGGTTTGTAGAGGTTGTGCAATGGAGCGACAGTGTCTAGGTGTTCTAGAAATGTTTTGTTGAAATATGCTAGAGCCTGGTCAAGTGGAAGAGTTTTTAGGGGGTCCAGTCACAGTTACAGAGTAAAATATTGAGGACCTCAGGAGAAATTTTTTTTGTGTTTCTAGTGTATTTATAGTTAGTGGTTTTGCATATGCTTGTTCTAATACATATAAGGTATGTTATGTTATGGTCACTTAAGGTGTCTGGGTGACTGCTTTTGTGGGCTAAAATGTGGGGTTGTTAGGACCCAGTCAAGGATGGATTCCTTTTTAGATTTTTTATCACATCTAGTTGGAATGTGGACTAGCTGCTGGTAGCAATGGAGATTTATTAGATTACTTGGTGGTTCTGATATACAGGTGAACTAATCTAGGTTGAAATCCCCCAGAATAAGGGTTTCTTGTGAGCATGTGGAAGAACACCAGGATAAGAAGTCTTCAAGGCTAGCAGGTGTATTACCAAGTGGAATATAGACCACAATTGTGGTGATGACCTTTTTAGGGTGAAGTTGAAGTTGTGAGATAAGTATGTCCCAATTATTGGGGGAGGGGTAGGAGTCTGATATTTGAAGTAAAGTTAAGTTGGACTTATACAGTAAGGTAGTTCCATCCCCTTTATGAAATGGTCTGTCGTGTCTAATGATATTGTAGCCGGTAGGGAGAACTTCTGAATTAGCTATGTTTTTTTAGCCAGGTTTCTGTTAAAGCAACTATGTCAGGGGAGTAGTGTGCTATTGTGTCCTGGAGTTCAGGTATTTTATTTTTGATACTTCTAATATTAATATTTAGAATTAAAGGATGGTTGGTTATGCTGTTGTTGTTGATTTGCCCAGGGATGAAGATAGTGGGGGGTAATATGTTCTGACAATTGTGTTGGAACAGTTTGTGCTGGACAGGATGGATTTGGGCCTGGGTTGAGGTGGATGTTCCCACTTATGGTGAGCCTGGTGTTAAAATGGTGATACAGATGTTGAAGTTTGGTGATGAGTGTGAGAAAGTATTGTGTTTTTTTGGAGTAGGAATGAGAGCATATGTGTTTAGTTCTAAATTGGACTGGTATGTCGTTCTTGAACAGTTGTGGGCAGGTATTATTATAATGTGCTGTGTCTGTATGTGAGAGTACATAATATAGTGTTGTGCTACTAAGTTTAGGGATATTGCTAGAGTGATAACTTGTGGAGTTATAAAGAATTATGGGAAGACAGACTAGACTTAGTTGTGTGATAGTCATGGTTATAAAGTTTAAGTTGGTTCTAGGTGGAAGTGAGGATAGGAATTATAGGGTTGCACTGTATGTGGATGGGTAAGTAGTGTGGGGTGATGTAATAATGCCTAGTGTGAATGGGAGTGGTTGAGAGTATTTTGTGGTGGAGCAAGTGGGTGTGGTGTAATGAGATCTGATTTGAGGAACTGTGATTGGTGGAGGTGATGTGAGGTTGAGCTGTGGATGTGGGTGTGATTACTATAAATGTAGAGGTAGTGGGGGTGGGAGGAAATTGGGGGTAGGGCAGGGGAGTGGTGAGAGCCTGAGCATTAGTGAGGATGAACGGAGTGGGGCAGAGCCCATCCAGACAAAAGTAATGGGCATAAAAATGTAAGTGTTACTTTACAAATCTGAACACTTTAAACAAATTCATGAGGTCTAATGGCTTACCAGCAAGCAGAATTCAATTGCTGAAGAGCACTTGTGTCCTGGTGGGAGACTAGTAATTTAAAAATGGCTACATGCTCAGCAGGATTCTAATATAGACTTAGTATTGGGGGAGGGGGATAGCACAAGGGGTGTAAAAAGGTGGAATGCAAAGAAACCAGCGAAACCAGAGAGGCAATCAGTGGAAATCTATCAGTGAAGGCCTCAGATAGGGTGAGTAATAATTCAAACTCTACCTGTAAAGTGAAGGAGAGAAGAGACAGCAAAGTTTATTAAGGTTGAGAGTGTGTCTTCACACTGACTTGCTTATAAGTAGCCAGTTTGTGCACAGATTAGATGAGGGAGATACATTAGCAATGAAGGGGAATGTATAGACATGTAAATAAACAAGTGGGACTCAAGTGATACAAACTGAGGCAGAAAGCACTGAGAGGGCTACTTAATGGTTAATTTAATCACATAGATCTGAATTAAATGTATACTGTCTATTGGACAGTTAGGATTATTGCACTTGCTGGGGGGATACACAAGGCTACAACAATCAGTTTTATTAACATGCTGAGAACTACTAAGAAACACTGCTAATGTTATAGCTTCACTCTCATAACACATACAAGTAGACTGACCCTGCTCTTGAGGCTCAAAATGTATATCTTTGTTTAGTTTTGCAGTACTGCATCCTTCTTAGACTGTATGACTGGGGTGGTCACCACAGACTGCAGAGTTGCTTGAGTGTGCTCCTGCACTTGAGGCTCAAAATGTATATCGTTGTTTAGTTTTGCAGTACTGATTCCTCCTTAGACTGTATGGTATGTATTGCTTGTTAGTATCCTGATTACATTCTAACTGTTATACTAAGTCTCTTAGTTTTGATTTAAGCACTTGGGCTTCAAACCAGTTATCTTACCTAAGGAAGGTTTGCGATATACATTTTTGTGGCAGGAGAGGTAGCTTACATCCTTCTAAGTTAGGAATTGCTGGTTGAAGGCTTCTTGTGTCTGTTATTTTAGTAGTGTCTTAGTTTTGGTTTAAGCACTTGGTCATCAGGCCAGTTATTTTATGTTAAGAAAGTTTCTGGTCTATACTCTTGTGGGAGGAGTGGGAAGCCTCCACCCTTCTGAGCTGGGAATTGCTGATGAAGGCTTTTTGTGGCTGTTATTCTAATTGTCGCTGTTCTGCTTTAAGCAATTTGGCTCCAAACCAGTTTTTTTACATTAGGAAGGTTTGTGGTCTAAACTGTTGTGCAGGAGAAGATAGCCTACACCCTTTTGAGCTGGGAATTGCTGGTTAAGGCTTATTGTGCTTGTTATTCTAAGCATCATTGTTCTGGTCTGTGGTTTGCACTTCTGTGGCATTACTGTCTGGACAGGCTTTTTTAAACTACTAGAGCATCTAGTTGTCTCATAGCTAAAGGTTGCTCATCAAGTTGCTTTATTGAAGTTATTGTTGTCTTATTGAACTGATGAATATTTAAGTTTTCTTCACTCCTCTGTCATAGATCAGTGGCCATGGATATGCACTTACTGACTTGCTCTGTAGCCAGATTGGCTGAGATGGGTATCCTGAGGCACTGTAGCAATTTCCTCATGTATACTGATAACCCACTTATTCTTAATAAAACAGATAATGTGTGCTACAGGTGTAAATACAGTTTAACACTGGAGGCAAAACTATCTCATACAACCAAAACTAAACTTGCAGTATTGTCACTGACAAATGCACCACACCTACTGCACAGGGTAAAGACTCTACACATAAAACTACTTATGCTGAGGCAGTTGGTGGTAACCTTCCTAAAACACTAAGACCTCCTGCCCAGTACAGTAAAAGAAAGGGTCCTCAGCCATCACATAAGTACTCCATTAAACACCACACCCAGCTACACATAGCAACATTACCAATGCCTCCAGTCCTAAGCCCTTAAAGCAAACCAACACACAGCAAAATTTCCTGGTCATTGGTGATTCTATAATGAGGCACACTGATGTCCCCCTCACCAGACTAGTGAGTAAGGAGAGAGTCATGGTTTGCTGCCTTTCCGGGGCTGGAATCCATCAAGTCTCAGGCACTTAGATCACTGAACCACAAGTGCCAGTATGACTCTATCATAGTCTGTGTGGGTGTTAATGACCTGAGACTTACCTCCCTTGATTGTATGAAGTGAGACATGATTGAGCTCACTGATTATATGTCTCAGACAGGTATGAACCTAGTGCTAAATAGCATACTACCTTCTCCAAGTATGATGCCACTTTACCAACAAAAAATGATTGATTTTAACAACTGGCTTAGCTTCTTGTATCAGTCCAGGGGGTACAATATTTGACAGCCTGGTAGGACATGGTTGACAGACTGCGCTGCTTTGCCTCTAGGCTTTCAGATACTGGCAAAGAAATTTTCAACACTCATAGTGCCTTTTAGGCAGTGCCTAATTAATAAACCTACTGACTTAACTGAACTTATGAAGGAATATCTGAAGGTTGTACTGCTCAATGCTAGAAGTCTTAAAAAGGAACTCCATTCCCTGCAAGCTTTCTTCTCCTTGGAGAGTGTAGACATCTGTGTAGTAAAGGAGACATGGTTTAAAGTCACTGTGAGTACCCCAGAAATGCAAAGTATATAATGTCGTTCACACCTTCAGACCAGCTACTGCATAGGCAGGAACTAAAGATGGAGGAGTGTCAGTCTATATTAAGACTAATCTCACATCCAGACTAGTGAAAGTGTGTGACCCACTGGAACGTATACATGTGCAACTCACCATAAACAGGATGCTATACCATATCCTTGCAACACATGGGTCACCCTCCATGTCACAGGAAGCCCATACTACCTATCTCTGTGTACTAGAGTCTCTCACCATTCAACCCAATATGATATTCACTGGGGATCTCAGCTACCCCTCTACTGATTGGGAATCCTACACCACTACTAATGCACAAGCCCAGCAATTCCTAAAATTTGTTAATACCAGCATCCTGGAACAGTTGGTCCAGTCTCCTAGCAGTGGTACAAACATCCTTGTTCTCATACTCCTGAGCATGAGGGGTCCAGTGCTCCTCACCCAATGTAATATCTTTGCTCATCAGGTCTGACCATAAGGCAGTATTACTTGAAATAAAAATTAAATCCGGGGATCCAGCAAAACCAAAAACCTTTATGAACTATTGCAAGGCTAACTTCCCTCTACCAAGCAATGCCTTGACTAAATTAAAAGCACCCCCAGTAAACACTGTAGAATACACCGAGCTATTTACAAAATCTCTGTATAGCCACATTGATAAATGTATAGACCAAGCTTTGCCCACTGTTAAGAATAAGACAAACTCAAAAGACAAGCCATCCTGGTAAAATAACACTATATAACTATGATCAGTTATAGAACAAAAGAAAAAAAAATCTTGGCCAAGCGTAGGAGGAACCAAGCCATACATAATAAAAGCCCCCTGACCAATCTAAACAGGCATCTAAGAGGGTTAATGAACACTTCAAAGGCTAAATTTGAAGAATAAATGACCTCTCAGGCAAAGGACAAACAAAAGCTTTCTACAGCTATGTCAATAACCTCAGAAGAAATATACAACAATGTGCAGAACTTATTGTAAACGGCATCACCCACACTGAACTGGAGGCCATTGCCAACTCAACTTAAATTTCTCCACCACTCCCACCAATACTCCAAGGGAAATGCCACATAACACAATTCTCCCAACTATTACTAGAGAACAGCTCATTAATGCACTTTACAAGGCCAAAACTATGGCATCTATCCCCCCAAATAACATCCCTGGATGTTTAATAAATAGCATGAAACATAACCTTTTAGCTGGAGCCTTCAGTCAAGCTTTGTGCCCAAGGAATAAAATATGGCTAAAGTCATTTCCTGGGGAAACAGCTCCAGCCACAGATCTGGGTAATTTACAGGCCCATAAGTCTTACCAGCCTCATACGTAAGGCCATATAAAGAATCATCATGGACATGATAAATGAGGACATAGATGACCTACAAACACTGCACCTATCACAGTTTGGCTTTGTTAATGACAGGTCATGCCTATTTAATTTGGTGGATTTTTTTGAGAGAGTCTCCAAAGCACTGGATGAAGGTAAGACTGTGCACACAGCTTTCCTCCACCTGGCCAAGGCTTTTGATACACTCCCACACTCAGGCATTGCAGGCAAGCTCACTAATTAAGGTATAAACCCTTTTATCACCTGCTGTGTAGCCAGCTGGCTGACTGATAGGACCCAGGAGGTCAAAATAGGTGAGGCCACCTCCATCAAGAGGCCAGTCACTAGTGGAGTCCCTCCAGGGCTCAGTATTTGGTCCACTCCTTTTTGGCATCTATTTCTCTGAAATGGAAGCAAATGCTGAAGCTTTATGGCTGACTAAGTTTGCAGATGATTGCAAGCTGGGGGTTGTTAGTAACTCCCCTGCAGACCCTAGCATTCTTTAAGAAGCTCTATCACCAACTGAAAGATGGAAACAAAGATGTTAAACCCAATGTTAAGAAATACATAATTGTAGCATTTGGTAAATCAACCATCCTGGCTAATTATCATGTTGATAATACACCTCTAAGAGTAGACCCTGTGATCAAGGATCTGGGTATGTACATAGATAGTAACCTTACCTTTATGTTGTGCAACTTATAAGTTAAAGCATGGCATCTAGGTCCAAAGAGGTCAGTGTTCCACTTACTCTGGCCTTATTAGACCAATCAAAGAATACAATGCTCACTTTGGTATGTACCTGACCATGCATATGCAGCAACTAGAGTGACCTGAAAGGTTCCTTAAAAAAGAATTCAAGGTGTAACAAACCTGCCTTATGCAGAACACCTTAATACCCTCTTCCTCTACTCAGTCTCCTATAGACTGATGAGGGGTGATCTACGCCTGGCTTACAAGGCCTCTGCAAACCCCACACTTATGAATCTCCTACATATTTATAAGTCAAAAAGTGCAAGAAATAAAAGGTCTACTTTTTTTATATTATTTTATTTTTTTTTACATTTGTTTACTGGGATAGTCCGACTGGAGACATGACCATTTACAGCGGAGGCCCGGGGAGAAAAGCTCCATATGAGTTACAAATAATAATTAACATGTAGTACAAGTTACATATAGGAAATATTAGTCATAAGCACTTTTATACAAAAAAGTAGGCAATGTAAATGTCAACATTATTACAAAAATTTATTTTCAGGTTAGTGGTAGGGATTCCTGAGTTTATGCATACTAGCATAATTTTATGTCAGTAGCTAGAAGATTGATGTGATATATGGTAGGGATTTTATGTGATGCATGGGCATAGCCAATAATTCACTAACTGTGCTTTGAGAAATATTTTAAACAGAGTAGTTGAAGGAGCAGAGGTTAGAGTAGGGGGGAAGGTTGTACCAGTTTCTGGCTATATTGTGGGAGAACAGAGCTTTACCTGCAGAGTTATTGGCTGAGGAGATGCAGAGCAGAGTTTTTTCAGAAGAACAGAGAGGGCAATTTGATATGTACTGGGTTAGGGGTTGTTTTAGGGATGGGTTTTTGTTAGGATAATTCACAATAATGTAGGCTAGTACTAACTGGTGATAGTTAAGTAGGTGAGGAAGTTCTAACCATTTACGCTCACGTAATGCTTGACAGTGATGGGTTTTGAAGGTGGAGTTACTAGCAAATCTGGCAATTTTATTATAGCATGATTCAAGCCTTTCAAGGTCTTGTTTTCTTGTGTGGGTAAGGATTGGAGCAGCATAAATAAGGGTGGACAGTAGGTGTGTTTGTGCTAGTGTAATACGTGCCTAATCAGATAGGAAATTTCTATGTCTGTATAGTGTACCCATTTTTTTGTGAACCTTTTTGATTGTTTGTGATATGTGGACATCAAATAGTAGTTTATTGTCAATTTCTACACCTAGAAGCTTGGTGTGATCAGTGGAGGAGATGTTAGTACCATTTTTGGATGTGTTAGTGTAAAGTTGATGGATGGATTTTGTTCTGTTGGGAGCGAATATAAGCAATTTGGTCTTGCTGAGATTGAAGATGAGTTAGATCTGGGTAATCCAGTTTTCACTGAGGTGAAGGATTCTTGAGTGAGTTTTTGAAGGGTAGTCAGTGATGGTGCAGAGCAGATCAGAGTTGAGTTATCTGCATATTGTATTAGTGTGGCATGTTGGGTGGAGGTATGAAGGTTGTTGGTAAACATAGAGAAAAGTAGTGGTCCTAATATTGAACCTTGTGGGACTTCTATAGTGGTTGGGAGTAGTGGAGATAGTTTTTTTAGCCATTGGACAGATTGTTGTTTTTCTGATAGGTAGCTTTTAAACCAGGCTATAGTGGAAGGGGCAAATGATAGGGAGGCCATGGAATCTAGTAGAATGGTGTGTGAGACCATTTCAAATGCCTTAGATAGGTCTAATAATATTGCTGATACAAAGTTGTTATTATTTCTGTGATGGTTAACTGTATTTGTGAAGGAGAGGAGAGGAGAGCAATAGTTGTGCTATGGTATTTTCAGAAGCCGTGTTGAGTGGGAGAGAGAAGATTGTTAGAGTTTAGGAATTTCATAACTTGAAGGTGGATACACCTTTCTAGTATTTTAGATAAGGGGTGTAGGATGGCTATGGGTTGGTAGTTAGTGATATCGTAGGAGCTTCCGCCTTTATGAAGTGGGATGATATATGATACTTTCCATAGCTGTGGGATGTAGGATTCCTGAATGAAGTGGTTAATAAGAATGGAAACAGGGTAAGCTAGGGAGTCAGCTGTTATTTTTAGGAAGTTTGCTGGTAAGTTATCTGCGGCAAGGGTGGTAGGGTTAGGTTTTTGTATCAGATTTTTAATTGTAGTGGTAGGGACAGGTAAGAAAGTGAAGTAGGGGATGGTGTTGAGGGGTTGGTTGGGGTGTAAGAGAGCTTGTTTTTGGTGAGTTAAGAAGATAAGGATAGGATGGTTTCAGTAAAGTGGTGGTTGAATTGGGAAGCAATGTCTTTAGTGTCTTTGTTGATGATGAGAGTAGGGGTGGATGTTTTACCTGGGTTAAGTAGGGACTTAATGGAATGCCAGAATTTTTGGGGGTCTCTTGTGTGTTTGTTTTGGATGTTAAGAAAGTAGTTTTTTATCCAATTTGGTTTGCTTTTTGCTTGATTTCTTAGTTTATGGAAGTTTTGTTTGGATAGGTTTGTGTTATCTCTTTTCAATGCTTTCCATGACTTATCTCTAGCTTTCAGTAGGGCACTTATGTCCCTACTTAGCCATGGTGCATAGTTTGATTTCACTTTGCTTTATCTTATTGGTGCGATTGAATTTAGGACTGTAATGAAAGTGTTGTTAAAGTAGTCCACGGCTTGGTCTAAGCTTAATGTTAGTAGTGGATCCCATTTACAGTGTTTTATGATGTGATTACATTTTTGTGTATTCAGTTTACTGTCATCTCTGAGAAGTCTAAAAATTCTAGGGTTATTGAGGTTGGTGCGTTTGCATAGTAGGAATGTGGGGAGGTGGTCACTTAGGCTGTCTGGTAGACATCCATTTTGATATTTTTGTTTGGAGCAGTTCACTAGTCTCCAACCTAAGACTGTTTGTTTGTAGGATTTTTTTGTCTACTCTAGTAGTTTCTTGCATGAGTTGGATAACACCATAGAGACTGATGCGATTTGTGGGGTTGTTGGAGTTACATGCTAACCAGTCTGTGTTTAGGTCACCTAAAAGAATGATTTCCTGGGGTAGTTTATTTGAGATCTATTGTAATATCTCCTCTATGGTGTGGGTGTTATTGCCTGCGGGGATGTAACAGCAAATGATATTGATTTTTTGGCGGTATTTATAAATAGAGTTGAGATAATGGTTTCAGATTTTTGAAATGTAGGTATAGGGATTTCGAGGGGGTTTATGTTGAGTGTATTTTTAAATAGTATGGCAACTCCTCCTCCTTTCCTGCCTGTTCTATCCTGCCTTAGTATGTTATACCCTGATAGGAGAATTTCTTCGTTCTGGTTGTTGGTTTTAACCAAGTTTCAGTTATGGTTACTATGTCTGGGGAGTAATGGGTTATAAATACATGTATATCTGGAAGTTTCTTAGTCATACTCCTAGAGATGATGTTAATGATTAGTAGGTCTGATTTTTGTTTAGGTGGGACTGGGGTATTGCTTGGCCCTGGGTTTGGGTGTATGTCTCCTGAGATGATAAGTTTCTTTGTATTTGTTAATATGTGTTTTATTCTATATGTTATTTCTTTGTAGTACATATATGATATTTTTGTGGTGTGGTTATTTATTAATTGGGTTCTATATATGTGCAGCATTGAGCTATCTTTAAATATCGAGGCAGTAATTGGGAAGTGTATATTTGTGTATGGTTTAATATCAATATGTGTAGTATGGTACATTGTGTTTTGTAGTGAGGTGGTAGGGTGGGTGGATGTGCGCTTTGTTAGTATTGTGAGGGTGAGGAGGAGACAACCTAATATGAATTTCATTTTCTTTTAAGTAATGGACAGAAATTTGTATAGAATGGAGGGAGAGAAGTGGGGTTTGTAAATGTCTGGTATGTGGAATGGTTGAGGGGTTAATTAGATGCTAGAGGAGTGGTAGTTTTTGTGTGTGAGAGTGTGGGTTAGGTAGAATAGGCTGATATGTTGGTGGGTGTGATGTAGTAGGTATAAATGTAGAGGTTCTGGGGCCTGGTGGGGAATGGGGGCAGGGTAGGGGACTGAAGTGAGCTCAAAGGGCAAACAAAGCAGGCTGGAGCCACGGAGTGGAGGAACAAGGAAAGCCAATCAGGTTTACAGTGAGGTTATGCACTGAAAAGCTTTAGCTTTTAGTGGGTATATAGCACCCTCTTTGCAAATGTATGTCTAAAATAGTACAAATTGGCTGTCTTATTTCAGATGCCAATTATGCAGTTAACAGGGCTAAATACAGTTTGCAGCATAAAATGAAACTCTATGTTTAGCTGCATCCATTTAAGGAAGGTGCTGTGGTTTTTCAGTGTTCTGCTCATCCACTATTCTATTAAACAGTAATCCTTTCAACATTAATTCTAAAGCGGCAAGTTAGTTATTCTGTGTAGTCAGCATTACTGTACATTTACCATAAAAGGAATACTTTTGTAGCAACTGTTGTAGTTAGTTTATGAAGTTAAGGAAAGCTAACTTGTATTGATTATATGGCTCTGAAAATCAACTATGCTCAGTAAAGTAAACAGGATTTACATGACTAGAATGAAATATTTCGCTGTTCAAGGTCCACGTGGATAGAGAACTCGGTTAGCAGCATTTTACAAAGCCATGATCCTGTCAGTTTCTTGTATAGCAGAAAATGCCATCAAATATGTTACAAAGTAGTTTGATTAAGTATTATTTCAACACAGTACAGCACAATAAAGCCAATATATCAATATAGTAACACTTACAGTAAGCACACCATGCGGTTGACCAAGGGGACGTCTTGGTTAGGGTGAAATGCTTTTAAAAATGGCACAGTGATAGCTAGGCTATATTTAAAAGTTTTTGTTTGTT
Source organism: Protopterus annectens (assembly GCF_019279795.1). Classification (NCBI taxonomy): domain Eukaryota; kingdom Metazoa; phylum Chordata; order Ceratodontiformes; family Protopteridae; genus Protopterus; species Protopterus annectens. The sequence continues at coordinate 44,664,367 of NC_056736.1, forward strand.
ACAGAAAAAAAAGGGGGGGGCAGATTCAGTGTTCCATCGGAGGGGAGGGGAAGTTGCAGCTACCTTTGGTTATTCAACCGGGGATATGTTATTGGGCAAAAAGGAGCCACAGAGTGGAGGAGCAAGGAAAACCAATCAAGTTTACAGTTAGATTGTGCACTGAAAAGCTTTAGTTTTTAGTAGGTATGTAGCACCCTCTTTGCAAATGTATGCCTAAAATAGTACAAATAGCACTTTTTGCTTTATTTCTGTGGTTTGTGTCATTATATGTTTCTTGTATGTGGAAGAGACTATTCTATCCTGATGTTTGGGAATTGTACTAGGTCTGAACTGGGATAGCTGGATTTAGTTCAACTGGTGATGATGGACCCTACAACTGCAGCTTTCAATGCAATAGGGAAATAATTATGCCCTTTTATCTCTTAACATCTAGTGGTGAAAAGCTGGGTAGTTCAGCTAGGTTTGTTTTAAAACTAAGGATGCAGGAAAAGGAATTGGGGTGGACGGCCTCGGGGTAGGTCCGCGGGTGTGCTGGCCCTCTCACAGTTAAATATAGAAAGAAAACATAGTTCTAATAATATACGAAATTGCCAATTTGTAGGCTATCAGCTACACTGAGAGGCTGAGAGAAGGCGTGATCAGGTGGTCCAACTTTAGGGTTCTGCTAGAGGATTCCCTAGATTTAGCTTGTTAGATTCAGGTGGGGGGGGAGCAGCCCATGTATCAGTGCTAGGTTTCCAGGCTGAAAATAGAGAGGAGAGAAAAAAAAAGTTAAGGCTGCTAGGTTTATGGTTTAGAAGAGAGAGAGAGATGGAGGGGTAAAGTGTAATTGAGGAGATGTGTAATGGTGCAGAGCACCATGCAGTTTAGCACAGTATGCAGAAACATATGCTCTAGTATTCTGCTAGCATGCCAGGATAGTCCCATGCAGTTTTGCCTTCTAGTGTTGTTCTACAAGACATTTACTGATAAAGGTTCACTACAACTGCGTTGTCGTCTACTACTTATTGTAAAAAAGAAAACATTCACTTTCACAAGCTTGCTAAAACAGCGTTGCTGTAAAACTCGGCATCTGCAATACAGTAATGATAAAATGCAATACTTGGCTGTCTTATTTCAGCTGTCAATTACACACTTAACAGGGCTAAATACAGTTTGCAGCATTTAATGAAACTCTATGTTTAGCTGCATCCATTTAATTAAGCTGATGTGGTTTTTCAGCGTTCTGCTCATACAATATTCTGTTAAACATTCACTTTCAGACCAGAATATTTGTATAGCAGTATTCCTTTTAACATTAATTCTAAAGCGGCAAGTTAGTTATTCTGTGCAGTCAGCATTACTGTACATTTACCATAAAAGGAATGTGTTTGTAGTACCTGTTTTAGTTTGTTTATGAAGTTAAGGAAAGCTAACTTGTACTGATTATATGGTTCTGAAAATCAGTTATGCACTGTAAAGTAAACATGACTTACATGACTAGAATGAAATCTTTCACTGTTCAAGGTGCACGTGGATAGAGAACTCGGTTAGCAGCTTTTTACAAAGCCATGATCCTATCAGTTTCTAGCATAGCAGAAAATACCATCAAATATGTTACAAAGTAGTTTGATTAAGTATTACTTCAACACAGTACAGCACACTAAAGCCAATATATCAATATAGTAACACTTATAGTCAGCACACCATGCGTTTGACGGAGGGGACATCTTGGTTAGGGTGAAATGCTTTTAAAAATGGCACAGAGATAGCTAGCCTATATTTAAAAGTTTTTGTTTGTTAGAGAAAAAAAAGGGATGGTGGCAGATTACGTGTTCCAGGGGTGTGGAGGGGAGGGGAAGTTGCAGCTACCTTTGGTTATTCACCAGAGGATATGTTATTGGGTAAGAAGGAGCCACGGAGTGGAGGAACAAGGAAAACCAATCAGATTTACAATGAGGTTTTGCACTGAAAAGCTTTAGCTTTTAGCAGGTATGTAGCATCCTCTTTTCAAATGTATGCCTAAAATAGTATAAATAGCACTTTGTGCTTTATTTCTGTGGTTTGTCTCATTGTATATTTCTTGTATGTGGTAGAGACTATTCTATCCTGATGTTTGGGAATTGTACTAGGTCTGAACTGGGGTAGCTGGATTTAGTTTGACTGGTATTGATGGACCCTACAACTGCAGCTATCAATGTCATAGGGAGATAATTATGTCCTATTATCTGTTACCATCTAGTGGTGAAAAGAGGGGGGGGGGGGTAGTCCAGCTAAGTTTATTTTAAAACTAAGGATGCAGGAAAAGGAATCTGGGTAGATGGCCTCCGGGTAGGTTCACAGGTGTGCTGGCCTTCTTACAGTTAATATAGAAAGAAAACTTAGTTCTAATAAAATATGAAATTGCCAATTTATAGGCTATCACCTGCACTGTGAGGTTGAGAGAAGGCACGTTTAGGCGGTCCAACTTTAGGGTTCTGCTCGAGGATTCCCTTAGATTTAGCTTGTTAGTTTTGAGGTGGGGGGGGTCAGCCCATGTATCAGCGCTAGGCTTCCAGGCTGAAAATAGAGAGGAGAGAAAAAAAAAGTTAAGCCTGTTAGGTTTTAGGTTTAGTAGAAAGAAAGAGCTGGAGGGTAGAGTGTAAGTGAGGAGATGTGTAATGGTGTTGAGAGCCATGCAGTTTAACACAGTATCCCAAAACATATGCTCTACTATTCTGCTAGCATGCCAGGATAGTCCCATGCAGTTTTGCCTTCTAGTGCGGTTCTACAAGATATTTACTGATAAAGGTTCACTACAACTGCGTTGTCATCTACTACTTATTGTAAAAAGAAAACATTCACTTTCACAAGCTTGCTAAAACAGCGCTGCCGTAAAACTTGGCATGTATAATACAGTAATGATAAAATGCAATGCTTGGCTGTCTTATTTCAGCTGCCAATTATGCAGTTAACAGGGCTAAATACAGTTTGTTGCATTAAATGAAACTCTGTGTTTAGCTGCATCCATTTAAGGAAGCTGCTGTGGTTTTTCAGCATTCTGCTTATATAATATTCTGTTTAACATTCACTTTCAGACCAGCACGTTTGTATATTCTTTTCAACATTAATTCCAAAGTGGCAAGTTAGTTAGTCTGTGCAGTCAGCATTACTGTACATTTACCATAAAAGGAATGCGTTTGTAGAAAGTGCTGCAGTTAGTTTATAAAGTTAAGGAAAGCTACCTTGTACTGATTATATGGCTCTGAAAATCAATTATGCACAGTAAAGTAAACAGGATTTACATGACTAGAATGAAATCTTTTGCTGTTCAAGGTGCACGTGGATAGAGAATTCCGTTAGCAACATTTTACAAAGCCATGATCCTATCAGTTTCTTGCATAGCAGAAAATGCCATGAAATATGTCACAAAGTAGTTTGATTAAGTATTACTTCAACACAGTACAGCAGAATAAAGCCAATATATCAATATAGTAGCACTTAGAGTCAGCACACCATGCGGTTGACCGAGGGGAAGTCTTAGGTAGGGTGAAATGGTTTTAAAAATGGTACAGTGATAGCTAGCCTATATTTAAAAGTTTTTGTTTGTTACAGAAGAAAAAGGGGTGGCAGATTACATGTTCCAGAGGTGGGGAGGGGAAGTTGCAGCTACCTTTGGTTATTCACCAGGGGTATGTTATTGGGCAAAAAGGAGCCACAGAGTGGAGGAACAAGGAAAACCAATCAGGTTTACAGTTAGGTTGTGCACTGAAAAGCTTTAGCTTTTAGTGGGTATGTAGCACCCTCTTTGCAAATGTATGCCTAAAATAGTACAAATAGCACTTTCTGCTTTATTTCTTTGGTTTGTCTCATTGTATGTTTCTAGGAACAAGGAAAACCAATCAGGTTTACAGTTAGGTTGTGCACTGAAAAGCTTTAGCTTTTAGTAAGTATGTAACACCCTCTTTGCAAATGTATGCCTAAAATAGTACAAATAGCACTTTCTGCTTTATTTCTTTGGTTTGTCTCATATGTTTCTTGTATATGGAAGAGACAATTCTATCCTGATGTTTGGGAATTGTACTAGGTCTGAACTGGGGTAGATGGATTTAGTTCGACTGGTCATGATGGACCCTACAACTGCAGCTATCGATGTAATAGGGAGATAATTATGTCCTATTATCTGCTGCCATCTGGTGGTAAAATGGGGGGTGGGGTAGTCCAGCTAGGTTTAATTTAAAACTAAGAATGCAGGAAAAGGAATCGGGGTGGACGGCCTCAGAGTAGGTCCACGGGTGTGCTGGCTCTCTTACAGTTAAATATAGAAAGAAGTCAGTTCTAATAAAATATGAAATTGCCAGTTTATAGGCTATCACCTACACTGTGAGGCTGAGAGAATTCACGTTTCGGTGGTCCAACTTTATGGTTCTGCACGAGGATTCCCTTAGATTTAGCTTGTTAGTTTCAGGGGGGGAGCAGCACGTGTATCAGCACTAGGCTTCCAGGAGTCAGCACAACATGCGGTTGACCGAGTGGACATCTTGCTTAGGGTGAAATGCTTTTAAAACTGACCTGAATTTTGTCTGTTACTTAAACTGAACATGCTGGAGAGACAGATATGTGTCCAAGAGACTCACTCTCTTATGGAACAGGCTTCCCATCCATGTGATGCTGAGTTCATCTCATACCCAGTTTAAGCACAACCTAAACAAGTGGACAGGGAATAGGAAATTTGGACTGGGCCTGGCACCCATGTCTCTTATGGACAAATGTAGATTATAAATGGCTGCCCCTCTATGTCCAATTTAGATGCAGGACATCATTATTCTTTTGGAAAAGCTTGGTTAGATGTAGAAAGCCCCTATGCTTTTAAAGGTCCCTTGGGTCATTAGCCTAGTATATATAGCTAGCTAGATAGATATCATCTTCTTTCAGCTGTTACAGTTAGGGGGTCTCCACAGAGGATCATCTGTTTCCATTTTTTCCTGTCCTCTGCATCTTGCTCTGTCACACCAACCACCTGCATGTCCTCTCTCACCACATCCATAAACCTTATCTTAGGCCTTCCTCTTTTCCTGTTACCTGGTAGTTTCATCCTTAGCATCTTATTCCCAATATACTCAGCATCCTCCTCAGCAAATGTCCAAACCTCTCTGGCTTTGTCTCCAAACCTTCCAACCTGGGCTGACCCTCTAATATACTTATTCCTAATCCTGTCCACCCTTGTCACACCCAGTGCAAATCTTAACATCTTTAACTCTGCCACATTCAGCTCTAACTCCTGCCTTTTTGTCAATGCCACTGTCTCCAACCCATATAACATAGCTGGTCTCACTACCCTCTTGTAGACCTTCCTTTCACTCTTAATGGTACTTGTCTGTCACAAATCACTCCTGACACTCTTCTCCACCCAATCCATCCTGCCTGTACTGTCTTCTTCACCTCTCTTCTCCACTCACCATTACTCTGAACTATTGAGCCCAAGTATTTAAACTCATCCACCTTCACCATCTCTATTCCTTGAATCCTCAACATTCCTCTATCCTCCATCTCATTCACACACATATATTCTGACTTAGTCCTGCTGACCTTCATTCTTCTTTTCTCTAGAGCATATCTCCATCTCAGCAGGGTCTCATTCACCTGTTCCCTACTCTCACTACAGATCACAATGTCATCTGCAAACATCATAGTCCATGGGGACTCCTGTCTGATCTCATCTGTCAACCTGTCCATCACCATTGCAAATAAGAAAGGGCTCAGAGCTGATCCTTGATGTAATCCCACCTCCACCTTAAACGCATCCCTTACTCCCACCGCAGATCTCACCACTGTCACACTACCCTCATACACATCCTGTATCACTCTTACATACTTCTCTGACACTCCCGACTTCCTCATACAATACCACAATTCCTCTCTAGGCACCCTGTCATATGCTTTCTCTAAGTCTGCAAAAACACAATGCAACTCCTTCTGACCTTCTCTGTACTTCTCCATCAACACTTTTAGAGCAAACATTGCATCTGTGGTGCTCTTTCCCGGCATGAAACCATACTGCTGATCACTAATCATGACGTCCCTTGTTAACCTAGCTTCCACTACTCTTTTCCAAAACTTCATGCTGTGGCTGATCAATTTAATCCCACTGTAGTTACTACAGCTCTGCACATCACCCTTATTCTTAAAAATCGGTACCAAAACACTTTTTCATTTCCATTCCTCAGGCAACCTTTCACTTTCCAAGATTTCATTAAACAATCTGGTTAGAAACTCCACTGCCATTTCACCTAAACACCTCCATGCTTCCACAGGTATGTCATCTGGACCAACAGCCTTTCCATTCTTCATCCTCTTCATAGCCATCCTTACTTCCTCATTGCTAATCCATTGCACTTCATGATTCACTGTCTGTACATCATCCGACCTTCTCCCCCTCTCATTCTCTTCATTCATCAACCCCTCAAAGTACTCTTTCCATCTGCTTAACACACTCTCCTCGCTTGTGAGTATGTTTCCCTCATTATCCTTTATCACCTTTACCTGCTGTACATCTTTCCTAGCTCGGTCCCTCTGTCTAGCCAATCAGCACAGGTCCTTTTCTCCCTCCTTAGTGTCCAACCTTTCATACAACTCTTCATATGCCTTATCCTTAGCCTTCGCCACCTCTCTCTTTGCCATGCACCTCATCTCCTTATACTCCTGTCTACTTTCTTCATCTCTCTGACAATCCCACTTCTTCTTTGCCAACCTCTTTCTCTGTATACTCTCCTGTACTTCCTCATTCCACCACCATGTCTCTTTGTCGTCCTTCCTCTGTGTAGATGTCATCCCAAGCACCTTTCTAGCAGTCTTCCTTATGAGCTCTGCTGCAGTTATCCAGCTATTTGGTAACTCTTCACTGCCACACATTGCCTGCCTTAACTCTTCCCTGAACTCCACCTCACAATTATCCTTTTTCAATTTCCACCATTTGATCCTTGGTGCTGCCCTTACACTCCTCCTCCTCTTCTTTCTCACCAACGTCATCCTACAAACCACCATCCTATGCTGCCTAGCTACACTTTCCCCGGTCACCACTTTACAGTCTCCGATCTCCTTCAAACTGGCCTTCCTACATAAGATATAATCCACCTGTGTGTATCTTCCTCCACTCTTGTATGTTGCCCTATGCTCCTCCCTCTTGTTAAAATGTGTATTCACCACAACCTTGTCCATCCTTTTCGCAAAATCCGCTACCATCTGACCTTCTGCATTCCTTTGCTTAACACCATACCTTTCCATCACTTCCTCATCCCCTCTGTTCCCTTCATCAACATGCCCATTGCAATCTGCTCCAATCACCACTCTCTCACCCTTGGGTACAGTCATCACCACTTCATTCAACTCACTCCAAAATTTTTCTTTATCATCCATCGCACATCCAACTTGTGGAGCATATGCACTAACAACATTCATCATTACAACATCAATTTCCAGCTTCATAAACATCACTCTATCCAACAATGTTTTCACCTGCAAAACACTCTTAGCATACTGTTCCTTCAGGATAACTCCTACACCATTTCTCCTCCCATCCACACCATGATAAAACAATTTGAACCCACCTCAGATACACCTAGCCTTACTCCCCTTCCATCTGGTCTCTTGCTCACACAATATACCAACCTTTCTTATGTGTGTGTGTGTGTGTGTGTGTGTGTGTGTGTGTGTGTGTATATATATATATATATATATATATATATATATATATATATACACACACACACACACACACACACACATATATATATATATATATATTTATATATATATATATATAATTTTGGGATTCACAGTTACAGATATCAAAATTATACTAAGGAGATAAGCATATCTCATATTTTGCCAAAACTCGCAGGCATGTGTATTTACATTATCTGTAAAGCTATGATAGTTACACACTGACTTTCAGAGAAAAGGTTTTCTACCATTGTGTATGTTTTCTGTTGACACCATTTTTAATATAATTAATAGCGTATAGTACATATTCATAATATTTATGGAAAATAGCCTACATTCTCTCTAGTACTTAGTACTCTGTTTGTCTGAGGAGCCATTGTGATCTCTGAAGAGACTGGATCTGTAAAATACTATTCTATGTGGCATCCAGTTAGACAATACCTGAGACATTTAAACTAATATGATATTTATGGGTATATTCAAATTTATTAATGAACAAATGTCTGCACACTAGTAGCAGGTATTATGTATGCTTCCGTTTGCTACCATGTAAATTCTATAGGATTCATGTTATTATCAGAAATATTAATATGGCACATACTTGTTTGTTGGTACAAAAATAAATACTTTCTTGCATGCTAATCACTGCATTCGGGTCATCAGACAGTCCTGGCTTGTATGAAAAGCTGTTCTATGAAATGGTGTTAAAGCATGTTACTATATGGATATTGTGATAGATTTACATAAAATATGAATAAATATTTTCATTGCTAATCAAATATAGCCATCTGCTAATTGGTGTCAGGCAGACATTAGGAAGCAGTGAGAATTTTCCCAGAATTATGTTAGCTTTCATTTGATGCCATGAAATACCACATTAACTCATTTTAGGGTAAAAGAGTAATGCAAGTAATAACAGTGCACATATTTATAATTTTCAATAAAAATGAAATCATAGCACTTCACTTGATGACAACCTGCTTTCTGTCTGTAGACATTCCTAAACTTTGTGATGGATGGTCCTAATGAAATTCTGTCCCAAAATACTTCCATGTGGACAGTGTATAAAATATTATCATACATGTAATATTTTTGCATATATGATGTGGTATGAGAATTAGAACATGGAGCTAAAGTTCTGAGCTGATCTCTGTGCCCAGGATACAGGGTTTAATTCTTTATTTTGCCTGCTGTGTGACTCTGAATCAAACACTGCTTCAGGTTTGCTCCTGATAGACAATTGTGTCCTGTGGGTTTGCCTGGCTAACAAATACATAAAAATCAATAAACAAATCTGAATATTTTTATTGGAAAACAAACAAAAAAATGAACCTTTATAAAGTGGTGTAGTTAGACACCAGCTATAAGTGCAAGTTCTCCAGAATTATTTGCCATCTCATTTTATGTCATTTGAATGGAAACAAATTGCAGTATTTCACTTAATGATAACCAAAATTGGATCAGCAGTCATTTCTGACTATTGTGCTGACTGCACCTCTAAAATGCTGTTCTGCAAACCTTCCAAGTGACACTGGTAAAGATATTTATATAAATATGATAATTATTCATAGTATATATATATATATATATATATATATATATATATATATATATATATATATATATATATATATATATATATATATATATATATATTATTGTTGTTAAACAACTATAAATACCTGTAAAACAGTCAAATTAGGCCTAAGCTTTCACTGACATATTTGAAACGTTGTGACCGCTTTTGCCTGAAATGAGAGGAAAGGTGAGTGCATCAACAAACTTGATGAAGGATCAACAATAAAACATGAACAAATGTGAATAAAACTTTGTAAGGAATACTTTAGAAGACTTAAATTAATCCTGAAAACAGAGTTGACATCTATGAACAAAATTCAAACTATAAACTGATTTGGTCTTCCTGTCCTAACTTACAGTTTTGGAGTGACTGACTGGACCTAAAAGGTGTTGGATGGATAAGATAGGAAAACAAGAAGGATGCTTCATGCTCATCAAATGATTTATAAAAATCAGTGCATACCAAGATTACACATTCCATGTTCCGAAAGAGGAATGGGCTTCCTTGAAACTGATTACATGTACACATTTGCAATTGTGGGACTACACACATGTCTGCTGACCACATAAGACCCAAATGTAGTGAAAGTTTTGAAACATGAGGAGAATAAATCTAAGATGACTTCCCTGCTTACTCTAGCAGAAGCATATCTGCATCTAGCGGGAATGGAAATCAAACCAGATGTAGATAAAAATTAGGCAGCAACTGAATATGCCAAAAAAAAAATAAAAGAAAGACTATAAGGTGAAGGATCAGATGAGAAGACAAGAAATATGGAAAATGCATAAATATAGTTGCAAGTATAGAACGCTCCTGCTCTTGTCCCATGTTTATCTGGATCGAACACAGGAATGGTTAAGGAGAGGTGAATTCAAACCAAAAGATGAATGGTTAATATTGGTGGCCCAAGATAGTGAGCTATGTACACGTTGGTTTATATTGGCTATATACACTTGGGTTTACAAAGCCCATTGAACATGGGGGAGAAACAGACAAATGGAGGTTTTGTAAAACAGAATTGGAAACAGTTGCATGACTCATTGCTGGCTGTGGCATAATAATGGCTGAAAGACTGTATACTGAAAGCCATAATAATGTAGCAAGACTATTGCACTGGGGATTGTGCAAACATTATAATACTGAAGTGGCTGAAAAACACTAGAAACTTGAGCCTCAAAGCATCATAGAAAACGATGAACTCTACATCACATGGGATCACCCATTACCAACAGTTCAAAAGATAGATGCAATTAAATCAGATATAGTGGTCCATGAAAAGAAGACTAAAATAGCATTGATCATTGAAATTGCTACACCCAGTGACTTGCATATGAAGAGACACAAAGTCATAAAATATCAGGACTTTCAGGCAGAGATGAGAGCAATGTGGAAGAAAGATGCTCAGACAGTTCCAATAGTAGTAGGAGCAATGGGTCTTATAAAAAAGAATCTACAATCATAGTTAGATATGATAACAAAACATGTAAATCCATATGAATTGCAAAAGGAGTCATTACTGGGCACACTGCAGGTGCTGCAACGAGCACTTCTGGCTGATATCAAAGACTGAAACAATACTAATTTCATGAACTTTAATCGTACATTGACTTAGGAATGGGGTTCATTCCCATCATGGGATTAGAAACCCAAAAGACTTGGAGAAATTAAAAACTGGAAATTAACCCATATGTCATTACATGGGTGGCGAACTGCCTTACCAACTGAACGCATACAGTCAAACTTGGGGATTCTACCTCTAACAGCAGACCAATTATCACTGGTGTACCACAAGGATCTGTGCTGTACCCCCTACTGTTTAGAATCTATTTCTCAGAAGTCCAGGGGAAAATAAGTGGTCTGTGGCTTACCAAGTTTGCCAGTAACTGCAAACTGGGTTCAGTCATTGAGTCCACAATGATACTGACATACCACAAACAGGGCTTACAGAGAAAAATGATTTGGCCAAAAGCCTCGGACTTGAATGAAATGCAAAAGTATGTGTTATCATCCCTTTCAGCAGAGGGGAAGTCCCTGCAAATTGCAATATTACTTGTACCTCCCTTAGCTCAAACTCTGTGGTAAGAGATTTGGGAACACAGGTTGATATCAACTTTAACTTTGATCACCATGTGTCCACAATGGTAAGACATGCCTTCCACATTGCACATCTGATTCAAGGTCTCAAGGATATCACATCCAGAGCTAAGGACATTATAACTCTCATGTACTCATCCTTCATCAGGCCACTAATGCAGTACAATGCTTCCTTCTGTATGTACCTCACCAGACACCTGCAGCAGCTGAAGGGACCTCAGTGGTTTCTCACCCAGAAAATGTAAGGCTTTCAACACATGACCTACATTGACAGACTGAAGACCCTGTCACTGTACTCTGTATCATATAGGCTGCTGAGAGATGAATTGTGCCTGGCCTACAGAGCAGTGTCAGATCTTCCCCTAATGAAATGCTGCATATGCGCAAGTCACATGGGATAACATTCACTCTCTCTGGGGATCTTAACCTAGCCTGTGACATTAAAAGGACATGCTGGAAAGACAGATATGTCTCCCAGAGATTGCCACTCCTGTAGAAAAAAACTCCTAATTCAAGTAAAACAGAGCTCCTCAATGACTCTAAGCATAACTTAGATGATTGGATGGGAGACTGTAAATTTACACCAGGGGTGTCACCTATGCCACTCTTTGATAAGGGAAGTTGGTCCTGATCATAGACTTGCACTGCAAATATAGCCCATACAACTTGGTGAATAAGGGAATAGAGGTATAACATAGCTAGGCTTATAAAGGCCCAAGGTCCAATAGCTTAGTAAGCTCCTATAAACCTTTGAACCTAAGGTCATGTCTGATTGGGCTAAAGGCCAGTGTCTGATCATGCCCTTATGGGATGACTGCATATGCAAAAATCTGATATAGCCGATGACATTAGCATTTTCTGTTGAGCATATGGTAATAATAGTGTCCCACATGCTGGTGTAAAATGCTCTTTGCAATATCAAGTAACAGCTCTCACACACACACGCACACACACACACACACACACACACACACACACACACACACACACACACACACACAGTTGACTGCATTGAGAATAGAACCCCTGTCTATCTAAGGTACACAGACTACAAGATACAGTACTTTATGCAAGCACCAGAGTGGAAGTCTGACTTTTACATGGCTGCAGGTCAACTTATAGTGGATGACATCAGCAGGCCATGTGGGAGACAAGAGGTTGGGAGGGCTGCATGAAATGGTTATGTAGGCTTGTGCAAGCATCGAGCAAACTGTGCCATTGGAGAAGTAATTGTAGGATAGAATGTTTACTCTGCTGAGTAGAGATACATACATACATACACAGTTAACTACAGGGAGAACAGAACCCCTAGCTATCTAGTTACACAGACTATGGAATGCACTACTTTACACAAGTGCCACAGCACAACCCTAACTTATACATGGCTGCAGGCCAAGTTATAGTGGATGGCATCAGCAGTGCATGTTGGAAAGAAGACATTGGGATGCCTTCCTGAAATTGATGTGTAGGCAGGTGCAAGCATCAAAATACTGTCAATGCATGGGATTGGGGCAGCAACTGCAGGATACGCACTTGCTCTACTGGCTAGACACACACAGTTGATGGCAGTGAGAACAGAATCCCTACCTATTTAGGTAGGAAGACTAGAAAACTTGGTAATTTACGCAAGTGTCACAGCACAAGTCTGACCTTTACATGGCTGCAGGTCAACTTATAGTGGATAACATCAGTGGGGCATGTGGGATACAAGAGGTTGTCAGGTCTATATGAAATGGATGTGTAAGTTTGTGCAAGTATCAAAATATTGGCAAGCCATGCCATTGGAGAATTAACTGTATGATTGCATCTCTACTCTTCTGAATAGAGCACACACACACACACATACGCACACACACACACACACACACACACACACACACACACACACACACACACACACACACACACACACACAGTTGATGCTGTGAGAATAGAACCCCTACCTATTGAAGTACACACACTAGAGAACTCAGTACTTTAAGCAAGTACCACAGCAGAAGTCTGATTTTTATATGGCTGCAAGTGAACTTATAGTAGATGACATCAGCAGGCCATGTGGCAGACAAGAGGTTGGGAGGCCTACATAGGCACATAGATTCATAGGTTTATATGAGGCCAGTAACCTAACAACACTAAGGTGTGTAGAAGCCTAGCTGTGTAAAAAAACAAGTACCCTTACTGAGCATAGTTGGATGTTTGAGTTTAATAGACCAAAGTTGTCAGCACTACCGAATGGCCCTGTCCATGAGGGAGCACACAACATTATATATTACACTTTGTTGTGTGGTTGATATATGTGTGTAACAAACTACTCAGACCCCAGGGTTGTACTGTTTGGTGACAGAGAACAACACATGTATATAATGTGAATATTTAAGGTATACTTAGAATGTGCCCTCAGTTTGCAATGTTTCCACATGTACTTTTATGTCATACAAAGGAAATGGACAATAAACAACAATAACAAATCATAATGTATGCAGTTCCATAGAGCAGTGAGCAGTGAATTTGTGGGATAGTTAATAAAATGTACACATATGCAAGTTACACTTGTTTGCATGTAGGTAAGCTGTGCACAAATACAAGATACATTGCTAACATCTGACAAGCAGAATGCAACAGTGGCAAGCAATTACATGTATAGGCAGTTGTGTATGTGTATCTCACAAAAGTTAAAGCAATGCTGGTCAAGACAGCAGGAATATATTTACATGACTATAGTACACAGTATATTCACAGTCATACATTTGAACATAAATGTAATAATACATAGATTACTTCATCAGTAAAAGTAATATTATATGGAGTGTGCTGTATTCAAACCGAGGACCATATGCATGGCAGTCCTACACTTACACCTGTTGCCACAAGAATGAAAATGAAGCAGTCATCTGTCTTGCACTTCATTACTGTAAACTGCAATGTCACAGCAGTAAAATAAAGGTTACACACTCTTTACTAGAACCCATTACCATCTGTTCTCCAGGCCGAGTTTTCACATTGACCAAGGACATTAACAGAATGTATCCAATTGCTATTTTTGGCTGTTTGCTTCATTGGTGGTCCGCCACACTTCATGCAAACCAGATAAACACAGCCATTCCCCACTTCCACCATTTGTGCTATGCAGCACATCAAACAAAAAGTGCAATTAAAAATGAGAAAAACAAGAAAGAAAAACGTAGTAATGGACACATACAAGTAAACTGTCTGCTGGCACATGTTCACAGGATCATAGGAAGTTACTAGGCTAATGTGATTGGGCCCTTAAAGCCTAGCCAATTTCTGTCCTTATTTCCAGGATTAGCATGTTCTGCCCCTGTCCAAGAGGGACATAGGTGGAAACCCTGGGGTGAAATTATGGTTGCACATCCAGCAGTCCAGATTGTGTTTGAAGATGGCCAATGAGGTGTTCTGTTTGACATGAAGAGGAGTCTATTCCAAAGGTATGGTAACATCTGGAAGACAAATTTGTCCCAGCAGCAGGTTCTATTACTGTCACATACCAGGATAAGGTCTTTAGAGTGAGTAAACTGAGTACCTTTTGACTTACGGAGATGTAGCATTTCCAATAAAGTAAGGTCAGAGATTGCTTTGTATGTAAGGCAGATATCACGTCTGAGTAGTCTGTATGAAACAGAATAAAGTAAAATTGATTTCAGATTATTCACATAGGACAGATGCTGAAGATCTTGAATTATCTTTGTGAGGAACCTGTGTGGTCTCTGTAATTGTTGCAGTTGCTTGGAAAGGTGCATACCAAAAGGGTTGTTGTATTCCATTATTGGCCTGATGAGGGGAGAGTACAGAGAGGTTATAACTTCCTCTATTTGCTGGTTGCAATGGCTTTATTTATGAGATGAGCAATATAGAATGTCCTTCTTACCACTGTGGAGACATGGTGATTAAAGGTAAGGTTGCTGTCAACTTGTGTGCCCAGGTCTCTCACCAGTGAGTGCATAATTATGGTTTTGTTATTGATGTGACAGCAAGAACATCACACTTACTGAGATGGATGATAATACATTTTTTTTTACATTGAGGTAAGGACCTTACTTTGGCATCAATCATTTGTTTGTGCAAGAACCTCTTAGAGGATGTTGACTTCATTTGGATATTCTGTGACCGCTCCCAGTGTGCACTCATCAACAAACTTTGTCAGCCATAGACCTTTAGTTTTAGCTTGTACTTTGGAGAACTGTATTCCAAACAGAAGAGGTGCCTGGACAGATCCCTGTGGAACACCACTGGTTAGAGGTCTTCTGTTGGAGGTGGATTCCCCTATTTTGACTATATGGGTTCTATCAGTGAGCCAATTAGTGACCCATCAGACAATATAAGGGTTGATACCTATCTAGGTGAGTTTGTCAATGATGCCTGAGTGGGGGATAGTGTTAAATGCATTGGCTAAGTCTAGATAGGCTGTATGCTCAGATTTCCCCTAGTCCAAGGCCTTAGTGGTAATTCTTGGGGTTGCTGGTAGGATCATGTTTATGGAGGAATGTATTACTATTATAGTGAACTTCAAGGACAAAACCTGTAACTAAAGTTCAGTTAAACAATTTGAGGAATTACTCTGCAAGGGCATGCTTAGCACTATCTGTTAAAGAGCCAAGTACATTGTCAGGCCCCAATGGAAAACATATTTTTGTTCTTGCAAAGCAACTTCGGTGTAGGTTAATTTCTGATAATCATGAGTTTAAGGGATTCAGGGATTTATGGATTTGGATAGAAGTTACTAAGGTAAAGTTAGCCTTGAATTTGTTTGCCACATATTGGCAAAGTCTATTGGATCGGAATGAGAGATACCATTTTGAATACATTCACAGCAGTGTTGGGTATTACTCTCCTACCATAGTTAGACATTAATTTATAATTGTTAACAGTTTTAGATGTTAACCAAAGTTCATACAGTGCTTTAGTAGACCAAATAGTATATTTTAGGTTTTTACTAAAGTTTTTTTTTTATGCTAGCCTTGATATGAGGGTTTTTGAACTGCTTTATAATTGAAAGATTTTTTCTATTGTTGTAAAGTTTATTTATGTTGGAAGACCACGGTTTCTTTTTGAATTTCTCAGTAAAGTTTGCTTTGATTGGCACTGCCACTGAGTTACCACATAGGTGGCAGTACACTAAACACCAAAAGTGTGATAAGAGACTTAGGGACACAGGTGGACAGTGGTCTCACCTTCGATAACCACATCGCCACAACAGTCAGGAAATCCTTCTATGTGGCACACCTCATCACTAAGGGCTTTTCATCCAGAAAAAAGGAGGTCTTTGTCCCACTATATTCATCCCTCATTAGACCCATTATGGAATACAATGCTCCATTTGGTATGTACCTCTCAAGACATCTGCAACAACTGGAAAGGCCGCAGAAATACCTCACTAAAAGAATCACAAGCCTAAAGCAGATGCCCTACACTGACCGCCTTAAAAAACTCCAGCTATACTCTGTCACATATCGTCTACTCAGAGGCGATCTCTGCTTAACATACAAGTCCATGTCAAACCCAGAGCTGTTGGACATGCTACACTTAAAGAAATCCCAATCCCTCAGAGCCACACGCTCCAGGGATCTAAACCTTGTCATCACAATAAACAAAACAAGCTGGAGGAATAGGTTCCTGACCCAGAGGCTCCCCAGACTCTAGAATAGACTGCCCATACATGTCAAGCAGAGTGCCTCTTTGGCCCTCTTCAAAAGGAACCTTGACAACTGGATGGGAGAAAGGAAATTCACCCCGGGGATCATGTCAGCTGCCCTGCTAGACAGGGGTCCAGGGAAGTAAATAGTGTGGGAAGAAATAGCCAGGGAATTGTTATGGCTAGGCTTGTATAGGCCCTAGGGCTGATAGCCTAGTACCAACCTATGAACCTATGGACCTATGAACTCCTATGTGAAGCTACCTGCAGAGTCAAAGTTGGAGCTGAGTGTGGCATGAATGAATTTTGAAACATTGACAAAAAAGATTCAGTATGGTTATTATATTTGTAATTCTTGACTTCCAAGATAATTGATGCTGCTTTACATATTTTGAATGAGACAGTAACAAGTTTATGATCCAATATAAATGGAAAGGCGATACAATGGGAATAGCACATGAAGTGTTTTTTTTTTTTTTTTTGTAAGGTATGGACTGAGAATCCTTTTGTGGGTCTGTTAACTATCGGCTTCTAGGAGTTTTGCAACACAGGCATTTTTTTTCACACAAACCTGTTTTTCTGGAAACATGAGATAATGGATGGAAGCGTTTTCCAGTAATCCATCACATAGAGTATACAAGTGTACTATCCATCTGTCCCCCATCCGCCATCTTGTAGTGCAAATATGTAACATTGTTATGTTATGGGAGAGTGACTACAAAACACTGCCATGTACACTCACATTCTACAGCATGTTATGAATGTACTTCTGCTTCCAAAATGGGCTGTCAAACTAAGTCTGCAGTCTGCTTTAATATGTCCATTCTTTGCAGTCTCAACTTTCCCTCAGACAAGGAAAGTAAGTTAGAAAATAGTCAATCATCAAGTCAAGTTGTTCAAAGTGTAGCTTCTTTGTAGAAAGTCAGCAAACATGTAACTGAGTTACCACTGTCAGCAAAACATAATTTATATGAGGTTATGTTATTTAACTTGGAAGAGTATGAATAGTGCACATGATCTGAGTTAACTGCAAAAAGCCTGATTTATTTAAAAAAAGACATAGATTCCTCCAATTATAAATTAACATTTTTTTAAATAAATATTTCCTTTTGGGAGAAAATCTTATGGAATATATGACTTTTATAAGTATAAATTAACCATTAATGTTATAACAGATGGGAATTTGGATAATCACCTTCCCTTGCAAGTCAACACCTATATTACTAACTGAAACAAAGAAGATGAAATTGCTAACAGATTTTCTACTTGTGCAACAGTGGATATGTGTCAAAGAGAGCGAGAGAGAGACAGAATATTCATCAACAGTACTGAATCTGTAGTTATCTTATACAAGAACATTAGTTCACTGAACTACATATACAGTGATCAGTGCAGCAAATGACTCATACAGTCTACTTGCAAAGTACTAAAGCAAATGCATAAAATGACTTTAACCTTGTTTCTAAGTGAAAATAGTTCTGGTGGGCAGTGATGGTTTAAATAAAAACAACTGCTTTAACAAGTTGTTGATTCATTTAACATACTGCATGTTTCCTACTTATTATACTTTCAATGCTTAAAATTCATTTAAATTCAAATTATATATAAAATGATTAACGAGATGTCTGCTGCAACTCTTTAATGCTGAGTAACCAAACTTCCTCACGAGTTAAAAACATAATGATGGAACTGAGATCAACCTTAAAGTCAACCAGTTAATCACTGACAAAGTTACATATCACAGTATACTAATTATAAAAGAAGATGATGTTTTTTTTTTTAATTCAGTAACTTCAACCATTTTACAAATAAATACCACTATAGTAATGCATACATCATAAGTTCTAACAAACATAAATGCCTAAATATTATTTCAAGTAGTAGCCTTGAAAGGACTTAAGCAGGTTATATAGAAATCAGTCAATGAACCACATTTATTAACTGTCTGAAATTTAGCTGCTTAGCTGTAGTATAAAAGAAGGCAGTCTTAACTTCCCATCAAATGAAATAGGATTTTGGCTTATAAAATACACAGTAATAAAAATTTGACAATTTGACAATATTTGGCTGTACATCTTACTATGTTAGTCTAATGAATCATTACTATTACAATTATATTTTTAAAACAATGTTATAAACCATCTGCATAGGCATTATCAGTTACTCAGCAGCAGGGGCATAGTGCAGGGGATATAAAATATTTGAAAAATGAATAACAGTTCCCTAAATGCTAACAACATTCACACAGCATTTTTATAGTCTGTAGTCAAATGTTGAGGGCATATTAAACATTATTTCCTTGCATTGTTATAAATAAATATGTGCAAAATAGTACAGTTACCTGCTGTATGCTAGCCAGATATGGAGTTCTGCAGCAATCAGTAAACATGTCACACAATGCATTTTTTTTCATTTGCAGACACAAGATGACTTTGTCTGCAATAACAACTTGACAATTGAAACTTGCCAAACTGAGACATGAATACATCATCTAAAACTGTTATGTCTTTATCTTTGTTCAGGACAAATCAAAAGTATATTTTATTCTTCATTCCTAGTTGTCACACTCTTGTGTGTTTATTTTTTTATTTAAAGAGTTCTTTAAAGAAAAGAATGAAAAAAGCACAGCATGAAAATAAACAACTTTTTAACCATAAAGCAAAATTATCTATGTATTTTCAAACTTGTCACAGAGTGGAAAATGCATTTTCTAGTAATTCTTCACTTTTGAGATAATACTTCTGAAGCTGGAATAAGTAGAATATTAAATGTGGGTGGTATGAGACCAAAGTTTTTTCTTTCTTTCTTTCTTGGCAATAAAAAGGATTTTAGTTTCACACAAAAATAACAAAAATAAAGAGAAGGCAGGAAAGAAGACCCACTAGCGTTAGAATAGCATAGAAGTAATACACAATTATTTTTGAGGCACACTTTAATGTTTAAGTTAAAAAATAAGAGGTGCTGGAGCAATCTTACATATTAGGCATATATAAATAAAAGAAAAGAAGAAACATCAATAGCTCAAATCCAAATCTACAGGAAAAAATGAAGGCATGGGAAACTAGCAAAAAAGAAAATTCACCTGTTTTAACAGATTAAGTAAATTTAAATGCAGTAATAAATAAGAATATGTTCAATAAAATGGTGCAAACAACAGATGCATTGTAATATATCTATATGAGACATAGGGTCGGATTCTGTAAAGTTTGTAGAATATTTATGGACAATATAGCATGCCAAAGAAAGACTCCAGATCACCTGCTGCTTATGTGATTCCAGAAGACATCTTAAGGCAGACTTACTACTTGAGCATTCAGAGTAGAATAATTAGGGATTCTGCATATATCATTGTGATTCCAAAACACATTGTGCATGCACAATGTAACTCAAATGCAACAAACTGCTGTGCTGACTCCACCTCCGAAATTTTCAGCACATACATTACAGACCCCAAGGGTTTCATGCAAATACTACAAATTATGCCTAAATCCAGAGCAACACTGAAAAAATATATATAACAATGCAACCTACTGTTAATATACTGCAACAAGCTGCAGTGATGCAAGCCATAAATGAATATGTGAATGTATGTCCTAGAAGTCAGCCAGCTACAGTTAGAGCAAGGCTGCAACTAAACCAGTTGTCAGACAAGCAAATAATCAACAAGTATTGTCTAGACAGACAAAGGGTGCAGATTGTTATCTGTAACATGTGAGCCCCACACATGTCTGTACACACCCTGCAAGGTAACCCCACCCCCCTTGAAACCAAACTGTGTCTCAGCCTGGATATATTGTAACATTCCAGAGTCACATGGGGGATGCTGTGGGATATCACAGACAGCTGCCAGTTGTATCCTGGACAAATTCCGGGTAGAAATGTGCAGCAAGGTGGATGACTACCTACACTTGCCATCCATACCCATGATGCTAACTGTAATGCACCAGTTCCCCAACACTGCAAACTTCCCCATGTATTTGGTGCAATAGATTGCACACACATAGCTATCAAGTCACCAGTACATACAGAAGCAGACTGATACATAAACAGAAATGGATGGCATCCAACAATTAGCAAGCTGTGTGTGCAGCAGATGGCAACATAGCAAATATCATTACAACACACCATGGAAGTGTCTCTGATGCTGACATTTGGAGGGAAAGTAAACTCAAGGCTGCTTTCTAGCAAAGTGAAACTTCAGAGGTATTCCTTCTTGGTAACTATAGGAACACAGCTAGAGTGCAACTGATAGCTCCCTGGTCCACAATATCCACTCTGAACAAAAGTGTTTTACTCCCTCAACAAGTGACTGTGGTTATCCTCTTGAGCCGTGGCTAATGACCCTGTACTGTGATCTATCCAACTCTACACAGGAGGCCTACAACAGAGCACATGCAACAACCAGAAGTACCATAGAGCATGTGTTTGGTGTATTGAAAGCTAGGTTCAGATTTCTGAATACATCCAAGGGTGCACTGCAATACAAACTTGAGAAGGCAGCACAGGTGATAATGCTGTGTGTCATGCTGCACAAAATGCTAACCCGAGCACATGGCAGTCTCCCAGCTGCAGGTGTGGGTGAACTACCAGAAGAACCACAAATGTCTGAAGAGGACATTCCCCAGTTATCGAAGGAGGAAAAGAGGACATAGGGAACAGAAGTTACAGGCATAGGCAACATAGGATGCCACCAGAAGTGCAGGCCCAGGCTACACAGCAGCATCTGACACAGACATATGAGGCATGACAACCCACATGTACATGAGTACACTGACTAAATGTTGATGTTCAGGTGTTACCCCATAACAGCAACACACATTGCATCTAATGGAAAGTACCCACTAGATGTACACACTGAGCTTCAGACATAACATGAGTATAACCAATTCCAACATGAACATATGCAAATGTGTCAAAAATAAGAACATCAACTCAGGGCACAAGCGACACAGATATGCATACATACTCATTCTACTTTATCACTGTATGTTCAACTAAAAGGGACAGACATCAGTGCCACACTTGCATACCTTAGCAATATTATAATGTGAAAAAAGAGAAATCATGCATGACATTATGCAGACATTTTTATTTTAGAAGCATGTTTCACAGCAAAATGGTATTGAAATAATATGCGTCAACTATGTCTGCTACACTGCTAGACACATTCTAATGCAGTTTTGCTCAACATCTCTGACATCTCACAGCACAGTTCACATGCCATGACCATATACAGACACATTGTGCCCTGTTTGCTCCACAGTGAAAATGGGTTGGCATATGACACGATGTTCAGATGAAGGAGCATGACTTTGATTTGAAGCCCTTGTGACTGGGTGGACCTCAGCAGATATGCCACAGCTGACATCTGTGCAGGCTGGAATATGGACACAGGGAATCCTGATGGCCAGTGGTAGTTCCACCCAATTGTGGCCTACCTCTCCCAGGTTGCAATCTTCTGTGCATACTCATGGAATGCAGAATCATGCTAGTAGTACAACACTGCTGCAGCACCGTAGAGGCCAGATTTTCTGCTGACTGTGCCACAGCTAGCAGACTTTCATTCTGAATAGCCAATGTAGCCATAATATCACCATATCTACTCGCTTGTCCTTCATGCATGACATGTAGCTGGTGTTCCGCATTATCTGTAACACAGACAAATGCATGGACATCTGAATGATGGCTGTGGCCATTCATTTGCCTGCAACAGGAGTCACACACCCTGTGGTACTTGGCAATGTCCAGCAGCTACTCACCTGCATATATGGTGACCACCTGTGTCTAGTGTCTAGTTGATGTTTGGATCTACCAGCAGCAGTGCTCCCAACTGTGGTGTGTTGAAATGACCTCATCCTGTTCAACATCTACTGTGTCATCATTCACTGAATCCATTGACAATTGGGCCTCCACATCTGAGGATACATCTGGTGCAACATCCATGTCAACTTCACAGATGGATACTCCTAAAAATTCAATGTTCTCTATGCTAGGGGGCCATGCCCCCATGCTGAGACACATCATGAACAAAATCATGATCACTGGATGGGCAGCTGGATGATAAAGCCAGTTTATGTGCTACAAGATACAAAAACACAGATCAGAACAATGTGCCTACAGCGCATGATGCATATAAAACACATTTGGCATATATATTTAACTGCAATGTTACAAATAATACTGACTTCACTTGCAGTCTAATGTATGTATGTTTCACAGAATGTGCATGCAATAACTACATAAAATATTAACATGGCCCACATGCATGACATAAGTGATGCATAAAAACATAGCAACACACATGGCAAACACTCATGGAATGTTGTTGTTGATTCATTATGCTGAACCTCAACTGGTCTAGGGAAAAAAAAGACATGGATCACATCATTCACAGCATGTACCAGGTGAACACAATTAAAAAAGCCTGAATGTGTGACATACATATACCACTTGTATGTGCACTTGAGGACTCCTGCTGCGTAGAGGTCATGGTTTGTATTGGGGATCCTGCAGTGGCAAAGTAAACAGAAAAGCAGCACAATAATGTAGTTCTCAAAACCAATACTGATATCACATATACAACACAGTAATACAGTCTGCAAATACTGACATGATGTACTTAACAACTGTACACCAGAAGGACCTGTATTGATAAATACTGACAAAGATTTCAGTCATCAAATGTTGTTGTTGTATCTTTCGGCTTTTCCCAGTTAGGGGTCGCCACAGCAGAACTCCAGTCCGCTAATGATTGGCAGTAGATTTTTACGTACTGGCTTGCCAGGCATGATGCACAACCTTCAACGAAGGCACGCCCATTCACACATGTCTCCACACAGAGGACGCTTTAGCTGAGAATCAAACAGGACGTGTTACTGTGAGGTGACAACGCTACCACAGCACCACCACCACTGCAGTCATCTGCGTCATTGTGACATGCCTGATCTTTCTTCACTTGATAATGCATGTCTTGCCCCTCCACTGGATGTACCTGTAGTGTTCAAGGTTATGGAACAACAGTGTAACAGTAAATAGCAGTTCCATTACATGAGGTGTGGGCATTTAACAAGGTAGTGTGCACAGCAGCAGTACAGTGACACTCACCTGCTGTTCCCTGCTGTAGGCCCGAAGTAGATGGACCAGTGAATATTAGTGAACTAAAATTTTACAACAGTACTTTACACTACTCTGTCTGTAATCAGATCTACGAATATATGTAATTAATTATGCTTACCTTCATAATTTTTACTCTAGTGGGAGGGTGGCCTAATTTTGCTTTACAAACACAAGGTGCAGGGTTTGAGTCTCACAAGGGATAATTAGCTAAGCTTAAAATGGCTCACAAGGGCAGTTAGCTTAGTACTAATCTATGAACCTATGAACCTATGAATCTATGTGGAGGTGTGCTCACAGCTCAAATCTGCTGCTGTAAATCAAACACAGGAATACATGAGTATGTATGCTTTAGCAATATGCAGTAAGTGTCAAAATACTCATCCCTGTTCTGAACATAGATACATACATGTTTGTCCTGAACTTCCCACTTCAATCCCACCACCAAGTATTCATCGCTCCTCTCTTGCTCTTTGGAGTGAGGCCCAAAAAATTGTGATGTCATCGGGGGGGGGGGGTCACCTCTCATAATGTGTGACTCTGTTGGCTGCATAAAGAATCATGTCCAAGCAGTGACATCCACAGGCCTCACAGGATTGGTTGTGGCTTCCAGCAGCACTGATCATGTTGATGAGAAGAGAAGAACTGACTATTGAGAGGTGGTGACAGTTGACATGATACCCCAGTTCCATGAAAAATGTAAGAAAAATGGGATTGATTATGATGATGATGATGATGACTTGATCTTGCTACAATATATGAGGTGGGGGTTGGAACATGTGTGTAGACATATGACTGCAGAACTCACCATCACATACTAACACATACATTTGACAGTTTATAACAATTATGTAACTGTGCTAAGCATGTATGCAGATGTTGTCTTGCTATTGTGGACTAGTTTCAGACAACACTCCCTGCAAACGTGAAACACATGCAGGCACTGATGGGGAGACACTTATTTTGTTCTAGAATGATACAGTGATTCTCTGTTACTAACAAGATGTATGAAAGACTATTTTCTTCTCAAGTGTTTTGAAGTATAGAGGCATTAGTGAAGAGCAAAGACTGATGACACATTTTAGAAACAGAATTTTTATGGCTATGCCTTGTCTGGCTTTGAGGAAGAGTCAGTTGGAGAGCCTGTATGAAGCTTTCAACTGTGCAAGACTTTATTAGCTAAAACATCTATAAGCATTGGAAGTAAGGTTTTGACTGAGAGTAAGTTTGAGATACTTTTGTTGTTTTTTGAAAGGCAGAGGGTTGCCTAGATATGTAGTTGAAGATAGTTCTGATCTGGGCATTTTGTAGCTTTTGAGCAGTTAAGAGCAGAAAATACAGTTCTTGTTTGAGTGTTGACTGTTTGCTTGTTATTGTACAATTTCCAGATGGATTTTGAGTCTTCCTGAAGGTTACTGGTTAAAATATTAAGATTCTTGTTGACTTTTGTAAAGACAATGGGCCGGATTCACGATGGCTTGCATGGAGTCTAAGAGTAGAGTAAGACTCCATGCAGCCATCATGTCCGACGAGCAATCCAGGAACAGCCTTTAGGGGCGTGTAAGAGAGCTCCTAAAATGGCTCTTACACAGACAGGGCAGGGATATGCAAATCACCTCAATTGCAGGTGAAACGCATGCAAATGAGGTAGATTTGTGATTCAGGAAACCCGAACCTGTCTGAGTAAGAGCAGTGCTATTTGCAGAAATGTACTCAGTTGACAACTGAGTACCATTCTGCAAATAGCAAAACAGAGCCATGACAGCTCCAAATAAAGGTTGCATCCAGTGCAGGAAGCATGCCAATGGCCAAATATACGGCCAATGGAAATGTTCCCTGATGCAAAATTAAAATAAAAATAATTTTATTTTTTCGTTGATTTCCGATGTTTAAGCGTAGCGCAGCACTGCACAAACGGGGTGCGCTCTAAAACCCAGAATACTAAAACTTAAAACCCACAAATGTGGATTTTATTGAAATTGTTAATGTACAATGCAATGGAATGGCAGGCTGAAGACAACATGGCTACCACGTAGAGGTTGCTAAGGGGGGAAGCTCAGTCTAAGACATGTAACCAAGCATTAGTAGGCAATCCTATGTAAATGAGTGTTAGGATAGTGAATCGCTATATTAGATAGCAAATGAGCACAGTCAGTGGAGTGTAGCAGTAGGATATGGGAGTAACAAAGTAGAAGATAGGTGACATCATGAGGGGGGTATGTATGAAAGAAGTGAAGCTTATTGGAGCAGAGTGGCATGTGTCTGCTGTCATTTACACATCATGGAAAGAGGTGTCTCAACAGGAAGGCTAGGGAAAGGCAAGAAATGGAAGGTGCATGCCGTGGATAACACCAAAGTTTCTTGCTGAGCGTGCATGCGCCTGTAAACCCAAGTAAGACAGAGTGCCTGTGTGTAAGCGTGAGTGCACACGTTTAAGCCGGAGTAAGCATGTATAAGGCTGTTTAAAGAGTTGAAAGCGCGTTTGTGCTGGCATGCGCACGTTTAACCCGAATAAGCAAGTTTTAGTCCGTGTAAGCATGTGTGCTCGCGAGTTAGCTGCTGTGCACGTGTTTGCGCTTGTTTGTGCGGCGCTCCACACCCTGAGGAAACAGAAAGGAAAAAGGAAGCACAACAAATAGTAGGAAGCTACCAGGGAGTACTAGCAGAGCTAGCAGGTGAAAACAATCAGAATCAGGCAATTATACAGGCAGTACACTAGCCCAGCCCAGCCTAGCACTTAAAACTCTGCCAACAACAGTCCATTATGTTTCTCACAACAGACACTGCAGTAAGCTAATAGAAGTGAAAACTGAAAAAGCTTTACTGAGACAAAGAAATGTTAGAGGCTGCCATTGCTGTTATAAGGTGACTTATGCAACATGCTGAGGGTGGTGACAATGGAAATGCTGCTGGACAAGACGCAGTGAGGAGACGGAGAAGAGTGTACAGGCCCAAGGTAACCTACCAGGGGCTACATGACCTGGAGACAGTGGAGCGCTATAGAGTGGACAGAGACCTCCTGCAGCAAATTGTTGAGCTGTGCAGGCCACGCCTCACACACAGAACCAACAGAGTGGAACCCATCCCAGTGAAAACCAAGGTATATGTTGGCCTAAGAATACTAGCAATAGGTACGTTCCAGAGACCAACTGGTGATATGATGGGGATATCACAGGCATCAGCATCCAGAGTACTACACCAGTTTCTGGATGCCATGTCAGCACATGTTGGTGATCATGTATATTTTCCCAATTCCCGTGAGGTATTGGCCAGCAATATGCGTCTCTTCCAGCAAATAGCGGTATACCCTGAGGTAGTGGGTGCAATAGACTGCATGCACATACGCATCAAAGCACCAGCCGGCAAGCGGGGTAGGGTCTACTTCAACCACAAGGGCTTCACCTGCATCAACTGCCAGGTCGTGTGTGATGCCCAGGGCATAATAATGAATGTGTGTGCAGGCTGCCCTGGAAGCTACCATGATTCCCATATCTGGCATCTGACGCAGCTCTACCAGACATTTGCCAGTGGGGACATCCCACATGGTCACCTAGTGGGGGATGCTGGCTATGCACTGGAGCTGTGGCTGATGACACCCATCAGAAATGCCCACACACCTGAACAGGAACACCATAATGAGGCACACGCACAAACACGTAATGTAATAGAGCGTGTGTTTGGGCTGCTCAAGTCATGGTTCCAGTGCCTGGACACATCTGGTGGAGCCTTGCAGTACTCACCAACTACATGTACCCAAATTGTCATGGTATGTGCTATGCTACATAATATGATCCTGTGAAAACAGCTGCAGCAGGACCAGCATAGGCCTAGGCCAAACAGCCCCCCGCCATTGTCAAGGCCATCACAGGCAGAGCATGACTCGGAGGAGGAACAACCTGAGCCTGCCCCAGAAGGCAGAAGGAGGCGTGCCCAGTATGCTTTGGCCTTGGCAAAGAGGCAACGCATAGCACATACACTGGCTCAGTAGGAACTCTGGAAATGTTACCTCTCTCCGACTCGCACATAAAGTAAAAGGGATGCCTAAGTTGACACTACCTGCTTCCAAACATGTGCAGGGAGTGTAGTATGTGCATCCGACATAGGCAGCCCTGCAGCACCACCTAAGGCATGAATGCCATGTGTTAAGCAATATAAAGCAGTGCTAAACAGCAATTACCACCATGTAGTATATGCAAACAAAATCGCACACACCAACTAGCACAACTGTGGTCAATGTTCAGTAATATTGGGCAACGTCCAGCAAAGTTGATGAATATTGAGCAATGTTGGACAAGCCTGGTCTAAGTAGGGCATAGCTGAACAAAAGCCAACATGCTCATATTTGCTTAACAGGCCCTTAAGCAGTCTGGTCTGCTCAGTATGAAAAGATAAAGCAGTGATGGGCCTCGAACCCAGGATACTGTGCACTATAGCCAAAATACTGAACCACTAAACCATGACAGTATTGCAGTGGTCCACCTGTATGACAGAATGTTGATAAGTCTATGCAAAGTATTCCATGGAAACCCTGCAGGCACAGCATAATCCTTGTTGAGTTATGACACAAAGGTGAGTCCTGCAGTGAGAACAGAACCTGACTTCCAACACACACAGTATAAATGTTAATATTTGTCATGTTCGCACACATCAGCAAATGTAGTGGACCTCAGATAGCAACATACTGAAGGGTCACACTGGGCATGCTCACACACTTGAATAAATGAGACAAATGTCAGGCAACAAAACATGGAATGTCAGAACTGGGCATGCTCACACACTTAGGCCATGCCTGAGTACAGCAGTGGGCCACGCATATCTGGCAGTTGCATGTGTTAACCCAGGAACCTATCACTCTACAGCAATCTGCCCTGTGCACACAGTTATATGACAACAGACACATCTATAATATAGTGGAACCCTGTCATAATCAAATATGTTCTGCAGATACTGAAGTTCTTCATGGAAACTGGTAAAGCAAAGATGATAAAGACCTGCAAACAGTATCAGCAATAAACATTGTGCATCTTGAACATTAGCATAGGTTCAGAGGTCGATACTAGGATATCTGCCCTAGGGCATGTACAAGCCTAGCCAGAGTGTGTTTGGCATTTGCAACCCTGTCAGATTACTACACTGTGTGTGTGAATAGTAGGTCACACAAGATAGCCCATGTACATTTATGCTAGTGTGCCTCTGTCTAGCAGGGACACAGAAGATATCCCAGGGGTGAATATACAATCACCCATACAGTCATCAAGATGTCTCCAGTAGGTGGTCAGTGGGTGGCTCTGCCTATGTAAAACTGGGATTACATTCTGTAGTGAGTGGAGCCTCTGGGATAAGAATCTGTCCCTCCACAATGTCTTATTAACATCTGTGCTGAGGTATACGTCCCTTCAGTGTGTAGCTCCAAGGGAGTTGGATATCCTGAGGTGGAGCATATCCAGTAATTTTGGTTTGGGTATAGCTGTAAATAACAGGCACACATCATATCTGAGTAGGTGGTAAGCGACTGAGTAGAGCTGGAGTTACTGCATCGGAACTATGCAGGGCATCTGTGTGAGTCCCTAGATCTGCTTGGTGAGGACCGTCCGTGGCCAGTATAGTTGCTGCAGGTGTCAGGTAAGGTACACCCCAAACGTAGCATTGTAACCAAGCATGGATGTGATGAGTATAGGGGCACAATGACCTCACTCGATCTAGATGTGAAACCATATGGGATAAGGTGGCACACATAGAAGGTGTGTCCAACCACTTTGGCAACGTGAATGTTAAAGGCAACAGTATGAACAAGTGATGTCCCCAAACCCCTAACAACTCCTACTGTATGTAATGGAGTACTACCTATGTGGTAATGTGTGGGCATGTTGTTACTCCCAAAGGGGATGACTATGCAACTAATGGCATTTAGCTGTAGGCCATGGCTCAGGCACCAGTCATCCATCTCTGTGAGACCCTGATTGAGTATGCATGTGGCAGCTGGACAGTTGATCATGGCACCCAGTTTGCAGTCAAGTGCAAACATATTCAGCCATATTCCCCCTGTGATAGCCTGAACGTAAGACAAATATATACTGAACAAGAGAGATCCCAGGACCAAGCTGTGTGGGATGCCATGTGTAACTGGTGTATAGTCAGACATGGCACCTGCAATTCTGACCATGTGGGTGCTATCCCTGATCTAGGTATCAATCCATTGTGTGAGATATGTATCCAAATTGACGCTGGTGAGCCTATGCATAATGGCCCAGTGGATTATTGTGTTGAATGGTTTTCAAGGTTCAGGTAGGCTGTGTGGACAGCTGTCCCTATGTCGATGGACCTGTTAGCCATTTAAAGAATACCAACAGGTTCAAGAGGCAAGATCTGCCCACAACAATGCTGAAATGAGTAGGACACAGTGTCTGTAGGTTCCTGATGTCTATGTGTAGGAGTCCTATGACAATATGCTCCATAGCTTTGCAGAACAGGCTACATAGGCTTATAGGGCAATATTGTCTGTGGTCCATTGTGGCACCAACTCTGTGGAGTGAGACCACTGTCACAGTACGCCATTCCTTGGGTAGATATCCTGTGGTAACTCCGATACTGAACAGTGATGTAATGTGAGGGTTGCGTTTGTCATGATGCTCATGTATGATGCAGGCTGGGATACCATCTGGTCACATTGATACTGTGATGTATGCTGTGGGGAGGGCAGCACTCACCTGTTACTGTGTGATGTCAGGGAGGTTATACTCTGTTGGGATGGATAGTTGCTCCTTAGGAGGGGTGGGTGGGAGACATCTGCACTGAACCTGTTTGCCAGGATGTAGGCAATGCCAGTGGGTTCAGGGTAGGTTTAGTCAGTATGCAGTAATTCACAGCATATCAGTGAGTGACCACCCAGGTTCCTGACATAACTGAAGAAGGCCGTGTGATAGTCCTACTTGTCAGGTGCAATTGTCTGGTAGAAGCAGCCCTTAGAAAAGTCCATGAGTGATTATAGCTGTCTGCTAGTACAGATCACAGATGCCTTCCCAGTCTGGGATTGTGCTCTTTCATGTAGTAGCATCCTCCTGACATTGTACAGCTTATTAATGGCTGGGGTCTACCAGACAGGTCCCCTGCCATTGTAGTAGTGGGTCTTGTTGTTATTTGGGATAGCACAATCCATGCGGTCCACTAGGTGTCCATAGAATGTGTATGTAAAGGATGCAGCAGTGTGAGCCGTATATGCCACTGTCTCAGGATCTCTGAAGGATACCACCTTGCTTTGTTGAAGTGAGATGTTGGCTCATGAGACGTTCACCAAGATTACCCAGGATGGGTGTGTGGAGGGTATATGTATGTCCTGTGAGATACATGTTTGTTTGACCTTACCAATGAGGGGTATATCACTGGTGTGGAACATAGAGTCCCCATGTTGGTGATGAGCAGGTCCAATATGTATTCCCCCTTGTGGCTGTGCTGACTGGTTGTGCCAAAGCATATGAGTCCACAAATTGTAGTGACTGTTGGGTGAGGTTGTCGGGCCTTGAGTAGTATCCCCAGTCAATATGTGTGTATATGAAGTCACACAATATAATGGTGTCTATGAAGACCTTCATATTCTCCATAGTTCCCAGAAAAGCCGAGTGTGGTTCCTGAGTCTGGGAGTGTGTTCTGTAGTAGGCATAAAACTGAAAGACAGTATTGCACAATGGTAGTTGTATATGTATGGTCTGTGATGCATTGTGCAGTGCTACTAATCTGGAGGTGTGTATATCTGTGATGTATATGGATACTCCCCCTAATTGTGTTGTGTGTTCCTAGTCTTGTTGTCAGACAGCATGGTATGAAACATAACCTGGTAGTGCTGGTGTCTGTCAGTGCACAGATATTGCCCATACTGAGGAGAGTCCTGAGTGGCCACAATATGATGTTAACACAACTGTTGTTGAGCAGCATTACCCTTAGTTTCATTTAACCTGTAATGTCTATGGAGGTGTGTTTGTCTTCTGAGCCCTGCTTAAAAAAGGCACTCTGGTGGTAGCAAGAGCCTTAGCCAGCATACCAAAGTCCAAGGGTGACAGGTGCAAGCTGTCCATAGTGAAGCTACGTGGCATGTTGAGCATGTCACCATACGCTGACAGACAATGTATCCCCTATGAATGAAACAAATTTGTTAGCCAACTGTTAAATGTGATATGTGTGTCCATATACTGTGACATCATAATTGGTAGGTGTAAGATGCTAGACAAGGTCAGGGTCATACTGGCCTGGGCTACATGATCAGAGTGTACCTCCATGTATCATGTCATGTGGTCCAGGGAGTAACATCTGAGGTTACACACACCAGCATGGACAATGATGGTGCCAGTCTTGTACTTGCTTTGGAGTGACCTGACTGCCTATGTTATGCAGCAGATCCTGACACCTAACAGACAGCCCAAAGTGACTATTCCCTTGACAGGGCTGGTGAGTGGTACATCAGTGTGTCTGAACATAAGTGTCGCCTATTACAAGTGTATTAGGTGTGTTGTTTAGCCGAAGGGCAGTGACTGTGTGGCACACTGACATTGTGAACTTTGTGATATGTGGGTATTGTAGTGGGGTAGCAGGTGTGTGTGTGTCTGCTTTGGAGGTCTATACTGCTTAGGTAGAGTACATTTACAGCATCCGAGTATGTCATTGTGTGCTAATGTGGTTTGAGTGCTGTTGCTAGAGGATAAGTGAGACTGATATGTGGTGTGTGTGTGGTTACCTTCACCACCTAATAGACTGTGCCAGTCATGGGTAGAGAGAGTTCAGCTCCCTGTATGTCTATATAGGTGCAGCTCACACATATATCTGAGTTTGTCGGGAGGAGGAGAGGGTTGTCTGTGTACATGAGGCAGATGTGACATTGTGTCAATATCACAATATCCACCAGCTGGACTGAAGAGTACACACAAAATCGACCCCTGGACATGCCAGGATATTATCATGACATACTCTGTAGCCTGATCACAAAGGATCAGTAGGGTGTTAAGCGTGTAAAAGAGTATAACAGGGATTAGTGCTCATGTTCGTTAGTGTTTTGTAAAGAGGAGCAGAGAAGTAGTCCAGACTGAATCATGACACCTCCTTCAGCTATGTCATAAATATCAATGTACACCATATATGTCCTGAGTCAGGGCCAGCTGTACCTTAGTGTCAATGCCGACATCATGACAGACAAGCCCATATGTACATACCCATCCCCCACTGACAATAGTCCACATTATCATACCAGGAGATATCACATGTAGAATGGATGAGCAGCTACCCCCACTGCCAAAAGCATGGCAGCAGGTGGAATATATTGATTCCCAATCTGTGTCATGCACAAACTACAGAACAAACAGATCATGCACCTGAACAGTCAGCTGAGTCGCACCCCCTACACAGGATGTGGAACCGTTGAATGTGTCACAGCTACATATGGCACTCCCCACAAGTGTTGGTGCACAACACACCATGGGAAGTCAAGTCCAGTACACCTATGAGGTCTGATCTGCAAGGTCATGGAGTCCATCATGGTTGCAGTCATAAGCAGAGCTATTGGAAGCTGACACACACACACAACCCTACCAAATGTGGTATGTTCATGTGCGGATCATGGTTCCCAAACATGCCAGACTGTTTGCAAGGCAGCCACCCAGGACATACATCAATGAACACATCTACACATGTGTCACATAGACTTTGAATAGCCCTTTATCTACATCCCAGACACATATAGTATCCACAAAACCAAGAAGCTGTGCATAAATATGTGTTGACATATGATGGAATGTCAATGTGTCCACAGATAGATCACACAAGGAAAGGATACTGAGGTCATGTTCAAGCTGTTGACACCTGCTGACCCACATGGACCATTCCTGGAATGGCATAAAACAAAGTGTACACACATCACCGTGTCCAGTCTGATGATGTCACCATCCTATAAATACAGCAGGAGAAGGGAAACCAGCCAGTAAAGCAAATAGTGCACCATGTTAATGGTCTCTTTCCAGTATCATAACATAGGTAGGGGTTTGAATCCTGCAAACTGTGTGTGTGTGTGGGGGGGGTATATGTGTGCAGTTTCCTTTGAGAGGTGTTTCCTTTTTAGAGACTGGGAAAACTCAGTGAAGGAGGTACATTCCTCTTTGGAAAGTCTGATGATGTCACCATCCTACAAATACAGCAGGAGAAAGAAAAACAGCCACTAAAGCAAATAGCACGCCGTGTTAGTGCGTCTCTTTCTAGTATCATAACTTAGTTAGGTAGGGGTTTGAATCCTGCAAACAGTGATTGTGTGATAGTGTGTATGTGTGCAATTGTCTTTGAAAGGAGTGTCCTTTTTGGAGACTGTCAAAACACACTAAAAGAGGTACATTCCTCTTTGGAAAGTCTGATGATGTCACCATCCTACAAATACTGCAGGAGAAGGGAAACCAGCCAATAAAACAAATAGCACGCCGTGTTAATGTGTCTCTTTCTAGTATCATAACATAGTTAGGTAGGGGTTTAAATCCTGCAAATGCTGACTGTGTGCATGTCACTGTTGGTCAACATGGTGTGGGTTTTGCTTTTTCTATGATATGACATGGTATGATGACAACAGTAAGTGCATTGCAGACATCAGGTATCTGCGTGGCAAATATATATGTGTACATGTCCCCTCAATCAGTACATAGGTGTGAAGCCTGCATACTACATGAATACATTTATTTCCATTGACAGGTTGTGCTGCTGCTTCTCAGATCGTAAGTCATGTATGTATGTATGTGACACAGCCATCCACTGTCGTGTTCTGTGGCCAAGGTCATCTGTGGCACACACACCCATTACAGTTACTTAAGAGTAGTGAGAGTGAGGGTATATGCCTGGGGTATATGTCAGACATGGTCATACACAACAAAGTCTGCCAAGAATGGACAGTATTTATAGGTGTATGACTGCCTTGTGGATATGCATTCAGGCCTCTAATGTCTTATGTGATACACCTTGGGACTCCACAATACCTATGGATATGTGGATACCAAGGGACACATGACATAACATTGGTCTGTATGTACACAATGGTACCCGACATACATGTTGAGGGCTACCACCTGTGTGGTACTGACAGGATAGTATGTTTAGTACATGAGGATGACTATGCCATAGTCGACATACTGCTATACAGCATGTATCACACAACAGGTATCTGTCTGTATGATACCCTTGTGTAGGATATGCGTCCCATCTAGGGAATGCATTGTAGGCCAATCCATGCATTCTCAGATTTGGATGGACACATCCCTAGTGTATCTGCATGTACCTAAGGGGGCTATATGACACACAGGTGTGGTCACAGTAATGGGTGGCGGTCATCACCACTGGTTAGTCTTATAGTGTAGCACCGGAAGGATCCAATTGATACTGAGTTCCCTACTACTGTGTGTCATTTGTCAGGACATCATCCAATGATTGCTTATAGTTATGCAGTTGAGGTTGTGTATACTACCAGATGGCAAATCACTGACTGATATTAACAGTATCACCCGCAGCATAGTGTCAACCCGTGTCATACACACGTCTACCCATGTTATTACATAACTGTAGTAGAATGTATACTGGCCATTGAAAGATGCAATGAGATGTCAACAATGTGTACGACAGGGTATGCCACACATCCCATATGTCCACTATGCACGTACATCCAGACAGTGCGCACCTACCATGTTCACAGATGTACACTTGCTAATCTGCACTGCACACATCACACACGTACTGCCCACTCACTAACACATGCTGGCAACACATCACACATCAGCCAAGTGGCACATGGGTGGATAATACATACTCAGACCTAATAGTGGTGTAAACAATGCTACATTGACAATCAGAGCTTTGATGAATAATGTCTGCTCAGATATACTTACAAGGATGTAGTTACACTTCCTTGTTGACAACTTGCTGTTATTGCTACACTGCTATAGTGTCACCCTCTGCATCAGCACCATGTTAGCCTGTCCCTCCATCGATAATGCAGATGACAGGAGGAGGCACAGGTATCATCATATGCACAGGGCATTTTGTTGTTTGCCAGAGCCTGACATTGACCCATCCAATCGACATGTCTGTGTGTGTGTGTGTGTGTGTGTGTGTGTGTGTGTGTGTGTGTGTGTGTGTGTGTGTGTGTGTGTGAGGGACAACAGTACAGCATGGGCCAATGTTTATGTAATGTGTGTCTGTATGTGTGAGCCCTAGTTGTTTGCTTAATGTGTGTGTGTCTGCATGCACACAGGTCCACCATGTGGCTACCATATACTGTGGTTTGTGGGACAGCCACAGACTGTACCTACTTGGCTGTACAGATCACTGTCTCCGGCCACGGACACAGTACTTGTGCCTGCCAGGGGTGACATGGACTGTATCGGGTACTAAGCCAGACTGAGTACTATCATCAGAGGCAGAGGGATGATGACTGGACCCATGTCCCTGCTGGGACTGGCCAGGGCCATGTGCACATGGTCATCTCAGATGGTCTACCGATAACCCAGCCACAACATTGCTGGGAATGGTACTGCCACTACAGGAGCTGCTGTGAACTGTGGGCCATCTGCGACCACTGCCAGCTGTTGCTGTTGCTGGTATGCAACCGCGTCGCCATCGCAACCATCCCGCACAGTCCTGGCTTGAGGAAGACATGTTGTGGAGGGCATCTATTGTCTCCCCCCAATGTCTATCAATGACCTCAGTGTACATCTGGATGGCACCAGCAAGGTCACAGATGCTGTCATTGATAGCGGTGTAATGTGCCCTCTGCACCCTAAGTCCCTGCCTGGTTTACCGTTCCATACATGCCTGAGCCTGCATTACAGCCCAGAACATAGTGGTCATCGTAAGACCTGTGAGGGCACACCTGCCAGGGTCAATACGTCCAGTGGTGCTCCCCCAAGAACCCCTGGACCTCCACCTATGTGGTACCGTTCCGGGTCTTCGGCTATGGCTGCTGTGAGAGGATGCATGTGTCATGGGTACCACACTCTCCTGGTCAATGCCAACTGTATGCTGTCCCTCCCCTATGCCATTGGTGGTGAGGGATGTAATGGCAGTATGAGTGTGTGCATAGATGGGGTTGAACGCTGTGTACTGTTGATTGGTGAACCAATGACAGACCCTGTCAAATCTCCCTGTGCCAAAATACATGTGTCATCATCACCACTATCCATGGCAGTGGCTTCAGGTCACCTGCTGCTTTCGCCAACCCCTACCTCAGCACCTGTGAGAGGAAGACAGGAAACACATGTTATGGTCTGCACATGTACACATGCACACATCCACACATGAACACATGAACACATGCACACATGAACACATGCACACATGAACACAGGCATGCAGGAACACAGGCACATATGAACACATGCACACAGGAACACATGCACACAGGAACACAGGAACACATGCACACAGGAACACAGGAACACATGCACACTCCTCACTACAGCTGATACACACACACAACAGGAATCCAAATCATACTCAATACTGGTTGAAGGTGGGTGACAGTATCACAAGGTAAACAGTCATGTTACACATGTCAGCATGCAGAATAAGTGCTGATCAAGTCCATGCAGTGTGAGTGTAGACAGCCATAGTTAATGACAGTGTACATGGCTGTGGTGCATCTGTGTACATGTTCAGTGATTGCCTACACCCTAGAACACAATGTGTACAAGGACACGACATTTCTGTGCAAGTATTATAAGCTCTGCAATATCCTGTGCACCATCACACACAGGTATACATACCATGGCTGCATTTGTTATCTGTGTGTCAAATGGATTTCCATATCTGATTGCAGTGTCTATGTCTGTAGCAGATAATTGTGGACACAGGTGTAGCACATGCATGCTATGTACACACACGGGATGAGTGGTGCATGTATACGTGATGGGATACCAATCCTGGACATGGACATTGAAACAGTATGGGGTGTAGTATCATTAGCCATCATCATCATGCATCATGTGGTCACTCAAGGCCACTAAAGTGTGCTAGACCACCACCTAGCATGCTGTACCTGAACCGTAGTGCAGTGGCTAAGTTCACAATTACACAGCTATGTTGCACAAGGGTGTGTGAGGTGCCCAATAGGGAGCATTGCCTTACATGACTGTGTTGCACAGCCCCATGCTAGGCCCCTACCCCTCAGGTATATTATGTGTGGTGTGTGGATGACATGTGGGATACTGAAGTGTGACCTGGCAGTGGGTGTCCGGTTACACTATATGTAGCATGTTGAGGTGTACTGCGTATGACAAACATGTTATGTTGTGTACATGTGTGTCAACTATGCCTATCCAATGTGTAGTACAGTGTTGCCATATTTGTGTCTGATGCTCTGTGCATTGCATGTGAGTGAGGCAGCTACTGCCATTACTGAGATGTTTCACATCTCACAGCAAACATGCACAGCATGCATTATGCGTAGGTGTGTTATGTGTACATGGCCTACACCTCACCTATGACATGCACAGTTCAATACCAATTTTAAAGTGTTAACACACTCACCAGCATGTAACGTCTGCCCTGCTGTCACACCAGAGGGACCTGCAAGAATATGACACAGTTTGTCAGTGGCCACAACTGTGGCATTGCTACTGTGAGTGTGCTAAACTACAGTAGAACAACAGGCATAGGTGTACAGATACTATTCAAATTATCAGTATTGCACACAATAGGCAGCACAACTGCTAAACACAGTACACATCTCACACATGCATAATCTAACAATACAGGTAACAGTAGTCTACAGCTAGGGAATGTTACCTGCACACTCCATGTCACCATGCTGGGTGGCTCCGGCCTCCATGACGACACATGTGTGATGTTGTTGCTGCTGTAGGCCAGGAGCCACCCCACCACCTGTGGCAAGCTGTTGTCTGCGGATATCAGATGCACGCCGCTGGATATGTCTAATTAAATCACTGCAGTGATGGCGTACCTGCTCATATGTCTGGTTATGCATGCCTATGTCATTCTCCCGACAAACAAGTTCTTGCCACACTGCAGTACGCTCCTTCTGGTGCTGGCTGGCCCTGGAAAACAGCAGGGTATAGTGCTGAACCAGGTGTGGTGGATTTCCTGTTCCTCTGCGGCTGTGTAGCAGGGATTCCTGTGATGAGCCATAAGCCTGGAAGACAAGTAAACAATATGTGTGAGCAAGTCATGTGGTACACTTAACATTATATAGTACAGATATCATTTAACTGCCATATATAACATCTGTTTGTCTGTCAGAGGATACACACATTCAATACCACATAGGTTCATAGGTTCATAGGTTCATACTAGGCTATCTGCCCTAGGGCATTTATAAGCCTAGCCAGAATGCGTTTGGCTTTCACCACCCATTTTAAATGTATTTTGCTATGCCCTTTTTCGAGGTTAGTATACTGTGCCTCTGTCTAACAGTGACAAAGAAGTGATACCCGGGGTAAACCTATGATCTCCCATCCACTCATCAAGATTCCTCTTGAAGAGAGTCAATGAGGGACTCTGCATAACCTGGACTGGGATTTTATTCCAGAGTGAAGGGAGTTTCTGGGTTATGAATCTGTCCCTCCAGCATGTCCTATTTATTTCAGTGCTGAGGTTCAAGTCTCTCGAGTGCGTAGCTGGATGGGATTTGGATTTTCTGAGGTGCAGCATGTCCATTAATTCCAGGTTGGACATGGCTTTATACGTCAGGCACAGATCGCCTCTGAACAGGCGGTATGCCACTGAGTAGAGCTGGAGTTTCTTTAACCGGGCAGCATATGGCATCTGTTTGAGCCCTCTGATCCTCTTGGTGAGGTACCTTTGGGGTCTTTCCAGTTGCTGCAGGTGTCTGGTAAGGTACATCCCAAAAGTGGCATTGTACTCAATTATGGGCCTGATGAGGGATGAGTAAAGAGGCACAATGACCTCCCCTGATCTAGATGTGAATCCCTTCATGATTAGGTGGGCAATATAAAATGTTTTTCTAACCACTTTGGCCACGTGGTTGTCAAATGAGAGATTGCTATCAGCTTGGGTCCCCAGGTCCCTAATTACTTCTTCTGTACTTAATGGATTACCACCTATGTGGTAATTTGTGGGCACTTTGTTTTGCCAAAGGGATGACAATACACTTTTGGCATTTAGCTTGAGGCCATGGCTCTGGCACCAGTTGTCTGTTTCTATGAGGCCCTTTTGGAGGATGCTTGTGTCGGCAGGAGAGTCGATTATGGCGCCCAGTTTGCAGTCATCTGCGAACTTGGTCAGCCACAGTCCTTCCGTGTTGGCCTGTACCTCTGAGAAATATATACCGAACAAGAGAGGTCCCAGGACTGAGCCTTGTGGGACACCACTTGTAAATGGTTTGGAGTCTGACATGGCTCCAGCAATTCTAACCATGTGGGTTCTGTCCTTGAGCCAGTTTGCAATCCATCTAGTGACATAGGGGTTTATATTTAAGCTGGTGAGCTTATCTATAATGCCCGAGTGGAGTATTGTATCGAAGGCTTTTGCGAGGTCCAGATAGGCTGTGTGGACCACCTTCCCCAAGTCAATGGCCTTGGTGACTGTTTCAAAGAAATCAACCAGGTTTAAGAGGCAGGATCTGCCCTTAACAAAGCCGAACTGAGTAGGATCCAGTGTTTGTAGGTCCCCAATATCTTTATTTATGAGGTCCATGATGATCCTTTCCATAGCTTTGCAGACCAAGCTAGTCAGGCTTATGGGGTGATAGTTTCCAGGATCCGTTGAGGCACCACCTTTATGGAGAGGGACCACAGTTGCTGTATGCCACTCTTTGGGCACATATCCTGTAGTAAGGCTGAGATTGAACAGTAGTTTTATGTTTGGGTTTAGCTCTTCTTGGAGTTCATGTAGGACGTTGAGTAGCATTACTCTTAGTTTCTTATCCCTTGTGATACCTATGGAGGTGGGTTTGTCTTTTGAGCCTTGCCTAAAAAAGGCACTATGGGTGTAGCAAGAGTCTTTGCCAATATCCGAAAGCCCAGGGGTGACAGGTGCAAGCCATCCCTAGCGAAGCATCGTGGCTTGTCGAGCATATCATCCCAAGCTGACAGGCATTGGATCCCCTTTGAATGACACCAGTACTTAAGCCAATTGTTGAAATTGATCATCTTGTCTTCATATTGTGTTATCATTCTTGGTGAGGGTAAGATGCTACTCAAGGTCAGGGTCATACCGGCCTGGGCTACATGCTCAGAGAGCTCCTTTATGTCTCTTTTCATGTAGTCCAGGG
The DNA here is from genome assembly GCF_019279795.1 of Protopterus annectens. Classification (NCBI taxonomy): domain Eukaryota; kingdom Metazoa; phylum Chordata; order Ceratodontiformes; family Protopteridae; genus Protopterus; species Protopterus annectens. The sequence continues at coordinate 44,705,740 of NC_056736.1, forward strand.
AGGTACGTCTCAGGTCATTCACACCAGCATGGACAATGACTGAGTCAAATTTGTACTTGCCTTGGAGTGACCTGAGTGCTTGTGTTATGTGGCGGATCCTAGCACCCGACAGGCTGCTCACCGTGACCCTCTCCTTGTTCAGCCTGGTGAGCGGGACGTCAGTGTGCCTGACAATAGAGTCACCTATTACAAGTGTATCAGGTGTGTTGTTTAGTCTTAAGGGCTGTGACTGTTTGGCACACTGGCTTTGTGAGATATGTGTTGCACATGTTTTGTTTTGGGGTAGCGGCTGCTTGGGTGTCTGCTTTGCAGGTCTCTGCTGCTTCGGCAGATCTTTATTTAGAGCCTCCGAGTAAGTTTTTGTGTGATTATGTGTTTGGTTTGCTGTCGTGGTAGGTCTATGTGAGACTGGAATTGTAGTGAGTGTGGTTTCCTTCTCCTCCTGACTGGTTATGCCAGTACTGAGTTGAGAGAGCTTAGCCTCCAGATTGGCTATATGGTTGCATCTCTCACATGTGTTGGAATTTGTTGGGAGGAGGAGAGGGTTGTCTGTGTACATGAGGCAGTTGTAACATTGCCTCAAGATTCCCAGATTCATCAGCTGGACCGGAGAGGAGATTGACAACTGACCTTTGGACATGCTAGAATAATATTGGGAATTCCTTAATAATTGAAAACCAGGGCCAGTGGGGAGTGAGGGTGTAGTGCTTTTAATTTTTAGTGCTGACTTATATAATTGCTTTAGTGAGCAAGTGCCAGGTAACTTAAGTGCAATGTGTTACAGGTAACTTAAATGCAAAAATGACAAACAGTAACTTTCTTTCAAGTGAAACAAGGAAATATGTACAGTAAGCAATGCAGATATCACTAGTGATCCACAGAAGCACTGAGAAGCTGCGTATTAGGTGGAATTAGCGTTCCAGGGAAATAACAAGCAAACAAACAACAAGCATATAAACAAAACTAGATTCAGCAGGCCTGGATCTAGTCTATGCTGCAGCAAACAAGGTCTACCAATTTCAGTAAGATACAGTTCAAATATTCAGGAACTATAAACCTTTAACCAGAAATTCCCAGCTCAGAAGGGCAGAGTCCAGCCTCTTCTCCCACAAGAGTGCAGACCACAAACCTTCTTAATGTAAAATAACTGGCCTGAAGCCCAAGTGCTTAAACCAGAACTAATACACTTTAAGAATAACAGACACTGGGCTCTCAATCAGCAGTTCCCAACTTAGAAGGATGAAAGCTACCTGTCCTGCCACCACAGTGCATGCCACAAACCTTCCTAATGTAAAACAACTGGTCTAAAGCCCAAGTGCTTAATCCAAAAGACTTAGAATGATAGCTACACTTTAATCAAGTTACTACCAAGCAGTAATAAATACAATTGAATACTTTAGAGAATGCCTGAATTAGTGCTCAAGTTACACAAACAAAGCTAAATCCAGCAGGCCCGAATCCAGTCTATGCCACAGCAAACAAGGCGCACCAACTTCAGTAAGAAGCAGTTCAGATATGCATGCACTATAAGCCTTCAACCAGAAATTCCCAGCTCAGAAGGGCAGAGTCCAGCGTCTCCTCCCACAAGAGTGCAGACCACGAACCCTCTTAATGTAAAATAACTGGCCTGAAAGCCCAAGTGCTTAAACCAGAATTAATACACTTTTAGAATAACAGACACTGAGCCCTCAATCAGCAGTTCCCAACCTAGAAGGATGTAAGCTACCTGTTCTGCCACTACAGTGCAGACCACAAACCCACTCAGTGCAAAACAACTGGTCCGAAGCCCAAATGTTTAAACCAAAAGGCTTAGAATGAGTTACACCAAGCAGTAATAAATACAATTGAGTACTTTTAAGATGATGCAAAAGTAAAAAAAAAGTAGGTAGAAACACAAGTACAGTAAAAGCAGATGAAAATTTTTTTTTTTTTCTGACAAGTGCTGAGATCAAAGAAACAGATTTGAGTGCTGAAACTAGAAAACTGGCTAGTTATAAGAAAAAAAACTAAGCTAGAAGGCTTCCCTCCAACACAGAAGGGCTTGGGGGCTCAGAAGCCTACAAATAGTCTATACCACTTAACAGGAAAAGGCAGGAAACAAGCTTAATTTTTTTTTTCTGTTTCCCAGATGCTCTCTTTGTACACAGTAGGAGTGCCTGAAATCAGAATATGATCTCACTGCACTCAGTTGATTGAGCAAATGAGATGGGTCCAGAAGGAGTATCCAAACACAAATTTACAAGAGGGGCGGGCAGTTGCAAGGCCACTAAGATTAACATATCAGTGCTCAGCCCATGACTGGCTGACAGTGCCTGCCACACTCCATATGACACACCAGTATACACCGTTTTTGGCTCACTGTTTGGGATCCATTGCACAGCCTTGCCAGGGGGGGGTACATATCAAGCTAATGCATGCAGAAATATGTCATCCATTGCAATGAATGTGAAGTACAGTTACAGTATAACCAGTAACCCACCCTAGTCATCGATGCCATACCCCTACCTAAAATATGTGCACAGTTGTTAATATAGCTGGCATACTGCTGTTACAGAGCATACATGTTGCTAGGTACACACGCAAACCCTGCATCACACATGTGATTGCAGACATGGTACAGGCATCATTACACACACATCAGACATTCATACAACACATAAATGTATGCTGACACAGATGAGCATTTCCTGTGTACCTTACAGTACTGTGTGTCCCTACTTACAGATACCAATG
>NC_056736.1:44713472-44728472 GCF_019279795.1 Protopterus annectens
TTCCCTACTAGCATGGCTGATTCTCTTTTCACACTCATGTCATGCAATTCAACAACACCTGCTGGTTAAGGCACACAGAACAGGATTTGTGTTATGCCATTCCTATTTTCCCTTTACATTCACTCATGGTAATGCATGATAAATTGCTTTCAGCACTAAGTTGTTGTATATCTGCTGTGGTGTAGTGGTACTTCATGCAGACTGATGAGTCCAAGGTCCCAGGTTAAAGACTGACAAGGTTTTTTATTTTTCTGCTGAGCAGTACAAGGGCCTTGTCATACAGAGTGACTAAGGCACTTTTAAGCAGTTGTAAGCGGGTTTGCGTGGGTTTGCGTGATGCTTAGCTAAGTGCACACAAGCTCACACTCGCGCACCCCCACTAACTACTGCTTAAAAGTGCTTACTCCCGCTAACCCCCGCACTAATTTCTTTTAAAGAAAAGAAAATGGTGAGATAGGAAAGTGGTGAAAAAGGGGGCACAGAGAGGGAAAGACAGTAGGAAAACAAGCTCAGGATGTGCAGGAAGGGTGTAGGGAAGGCCCATAGCTGCCTATTTCTTTAACAGCAACAGCTGTGCATATGTTGAAAATTTGTAGTGAGTTTTGAGACCTTCCACCCCTGAGAGAGGGGTGAGGACAACATAGTTTGTTGCACTGCCATTTAGAATTATCGGTGTACATGTCCTATGGACATGTGTGCAAAATGGGAAGCTATATATAGGGCGTAATTTTTTGGGGGGTACAGATTGCCCCTTTTTTTTTTTTTTTTTGTTTTTCAGATGAGAGTAGTAAGTGAGGCAGGGGAAATAGGTATATTTGTGGAGGTAAACAGACAAGACAAACAAGACGCATACAGGGGCGGAATTTGACACATGGGGTGGGTGAACACAATTGATGGGGAAGGTTGTTTGGAAATTGCAAGAGCATGAGCCCACAGATGGTAACAGTGGAACTGAGATCCCCACCCATGTGCAGTCACCACTGCACCTTCACAGCCCCGGGGGTCGCTGATCTGGGGGCTGAGTAGAATGGGCAGGCTCACCCGTGAGATGCGCCACTCTCACCTCAAGCTGGTGTAGGGGATCAGCGACTGAATGCTGGATCTCCCTACGCACCACAGCCCGGATACTTCGAAGGGTGACGGGTGGCCCTTCTCCACCCACGCTAGCACAGGGGGACAAGCCCCATCCCCTGCAGCGCTTCCACCCAAAGGTGGCACAGGGCCAATGGAGGAGGAGAGTTCGGTGTGGGCACCAGAGCCACTGGTGCCAGGTGCACTTGCCAACTGAGGAGGGACAGGTGGGTCCGCTGGGACCGGCCTTCCCATACATTCTGTGATTCGGTGTGTTTCATTACAACATAAACAACAGCATTCCAGATTAGTTGTAACAGCATGCAGTAATATTCCCATTAACCCAACACACCACAGTTCCAACAGTTGAACAGCAAACATAACACATGCATATATTGAACAACAGTGGTTATTCCAACCGCATGCAGGGATGATTGGTAGCAACAGGCCACCATGAACGTGGTGTTTGAACAGGGCACATGCATCAACATGAGTGCAAATATTTATGGAATAATGGGACATATATCCCGACAAATATTTAAGATTACACATACCCATTGAGGTGTGGAATTGCATGGTTTATGCACAAACAGTAGGGTGTAGAAAAAACCTCCATTAACATCTTATAAACACTTTTCCTCTACACTACATTCCTGGTGACTGCAGGTGTATATTCCCTACATGTATTATTACACTTGCCACCATGCATTAGGTTGTGTAGTGGGTTTGGCTAGTTCAATCTATATTTGACCTATATCTCAAATACTAACTGTCCAGGATGCAGATGTTACTGCTACATATTTCATGGTTGCATTTATATTTCTTTATCTACATAGCTGGATGTTTTCACATGACATTTTCACTTCTAATTTACAGAACCCTGCATTTATTGAAGTTCACTTACATTTCTGGCGAACATATTAGCATGCTACTCATCTGCCAGATTTACTTATGCATGCCAGCCAGTAACTGACTGTTGAGGACTGTATATTTACTTCACAGCTACTAGCACTTCCATCACCCACTTTAGATGGGACTGCAGAACTCTGGGTTGCCAGCACTTTCTAACACATTACTATTTGTATAATGCAAGGGTGCAACAACATTTCATACTAAGTGAAACAGACACACTCTGGGTTTTAGACCTTTATTAATGACATTAGACAGTTTTCCACAGGGTCACTCCTTTATTTGTTTTAACGGTATATATGGCAGACATGTTCACGGCATATTATACCTTTATTAATAGGTTAGCACACTCTTTTTTCAGGCTCACTCACATATTATTTTATATGACAGTGCCTGCAGAGATATTATTCCAGACATTTGTTACCTTGCTTAATGGGTTACTACACTCTTTTTCTGCCTCTCTAACATTTGTATCTGACAGTACATGCAGAGGACTTATTCAGTCCATTTTATGGCTGTATTATTGGACTACAACACTTTCTTTCATGCTCTCTTCCATATTTTATATAACAATACATGCAGAATAATCACTAACCTGCCTGGCGGCGCAGCCTTAGCAACCTATCAGCATAGGCTTGCTGATTCGTAACACGGTCACCTGCAGCTGTAAAGTAAATGAAGGGATATTGAGACATTCCTATCCGTTATACATACTCCATTTTAAATCCTTACATACTGCATTCCATGGCTACATACTCAGTTGTGGGGCATCCCGCATCCCACGGGCCTCCTGTATCCACTGGTTCAGGCGGTCCTCCTTTCATCTCTTCAGGTCTGCATGGTGGTGACGGACCTGCTCACCAGTCCGGGGAACGCCTGTGGCACTGGTGAGGTTATGAGCTAACCGGTTCCAAGCCTCTGCCTTGTACTCCGTCTCTCGGAACTTGCCCTGCAGGAGTCTTGCCTCGTGACGGTGGACTAGGAGCCAAACCATGTATTTGGACTCCTTGATGCCCCATCTCTGCACTCGGAAGCACACTCCCTCTCCAACACCAGAAATTCTGACCACAGATGTGAGCTACAATCAGTTATGGCATGTATTCCCACCTGTGGGGCTTAAATATGCCGCATTTCCCACACTTTTTTGTGATTGGCCATTTTGTAAAATTCTCGTCTGACTGCAAACCTGCTTAGTAATGGTTAAACTACCATTCCTAAGCTTATGAATGTTAATAGTGGTTGCTTCCCATATGTTGTCATGGCTTAGTGGTTCTGTACTTTGATTATGGTGCAAAGGGTCCTGGGTTCAAACCTTGTCATTCTTTTATTTTAATACTGTCTAGACAGGCTAGGGGGTGTGACTGCGTTTAATCAACTTAGCTCTATGTTGCTCCCCTGTGCCCTATGGTGCCCTGGTTGGTGCGGCATGCACGTCAGCGCAAACACATTGTGCTGGGTAAAGCATTTTTAAACGTTGGGCAACTCTGTTGTGCTGGGTAAAGCACTATTACACTATGGGCAACTCTGTTTAGCTGGGTCAAGTGCTATTAAACTATGGGCAACTCTGTTTAGCTGGATAAAGTGCTATTTAACTAGGGGCACCTCTGTTTAGATGGGTATAGCGCTATTAAACTATGGGCACCTGTGTTTAGCTGTGTAAAACGTTGCTTAACGGCATGCTATTATATACCTGGGTCTTTTCAAAATATATATTTTGTTCGCTGATACATTGGCCATGTCACTGCTTTTAATAAAATTTTAATCATGTTTGTCTGGTATTATTTCAAATACTGATTTAAAACATAAATAAGAAGGGGACTGGTGGGACTCGAACCGCGAATGCCTTCTCTTTGTGCATACGCTCTACCATTACGCTATTGCTATTTGGATTAATTTGCATAAGTAGTTCTTATATGCTCTTCAATGTCACAATTGCTAACTGTGGTTAAGCAATGGGCACACCCACGCAAACAAGTGCAAATACGGGCAGCTATATCATGGATTTAAAAAAATATATATATTTTCCGTTTTATAACTCTGATAGGGGTTTACAATGTCAGGGAGTGTGGTGTTGGGTGCAAGTACATTTGAGCGGACTCGCTCTTGTCTGTTGACATTATGCTTTTTAAAACCTTGCAGGGGCATGGACTTTTAGACTGCTCGGCAGTTGGACACACCCCCTGCTTGCCTACTCAGTCCGTGTAAGAGTTACGGATGAGTCAGCGTGCCCTCATGAATATTCATGGCACGCTGATGTCATACCGTTCAACTGCAGCCTCCGAGTAAGACATATTAAGTCTTACACGGAGGTTTCGTGAATCCGGCCCAATGTTATTTGCATAAGGAGAACTGGAGCAAGTATAGACCCCTTGAGGTACCCCTTTGTTAGTGATTAGTATTAATGAGCTATTGACAAGGCTGAGCAAGACTAAAGTGAGGTTAGACAGGTAACTCTGAAACCAAGTTAGTTTGTCATTAGATAGTCCAATACCAGTAAGCTTACTGAGTACAAAGGGGTGGTCAACAGTATCAAATGCCTGTTATAGATTCAAGAATATAGTATCAGTTACTTCACTGAGTTTGATTTTGCTACAGATGTGTTTAACTGAATAAACCTCTGTAAGCATTCTGTAATTTGAGTGAAAACAATGCTATTTGTTGATGAGATGGTCATTTTGTAACATATTCCAGCAGCTGAGTGTTGACAATATTTCCAAGAATGTTGGTTAATGGACAAGTATTTGCAATCAGGAAGTGGTTTGCAGAGGGCACTTTGTCAAGAGGTATATTTACAGCATGTTTGAAACTATAGCGTAAAGATTATGTAGAAAGAGATACATTGAAATGGTGAGAATGCCACTGCATTGTGATGTATCTGATGGATGTTAGTATTTTTCATCACAGTGAAGTTTTCTAAGAAGTTTTGTAAATCTCAGATTTAAGGATGTTTTTAAAATAGAATGATGGGTAATCAAGGCTCTTATATTGTAGTGTGCATGGGGTAGTATTCTAAGTATTATCAAAGAGATAAGGTAAGGGGATGGTGAAGTTATCACAAAGTTGCTTCCTTAAGGCTTTTGAAAGGTTTTGAATGCTGAAAAGTTCTGAAAATATATCTTTCCTTTTTTTTCTTTCCATTTTTCTTACATTTTGAAAAGTAGTATCGGTCACCGATTTGTGTTTTTCCAGATGAGCCGAATGGCTGCATGAAGGAGCAACCTGAATGTTTTTTGTTCCACTTTATTATTAAAATACTTTTGTACTGCTTAAGTGCTTTTTGGGTCGTTTTTCAACATTTGAAATTGGAATTACTATTCTGAGTGCTGGAATTTCTTTTTGGGACTTTATATCTATATCTATATCTATCTATATCTATCTATATATATATATATATATATATATATATATATATATATATATATAGATATATATATATATATATATATATATAAATATATAGAGAGAGATTCACTTCATAATCTCGAAATACTGAAATCTCAAATTTCAGTTTTTCGAGACCATGAAATCAAATCCTCACAACACTGAAACACCAAAACCGCGAAATTCAAACCACCTGAAACACAGCACACACCAGACCACACATATACCACAACACCCACATCACAACATAAACAAACAGAACAAACCTACAACACAAATAAGCAGGGGTGCAAGCCCCACTGCACCCCCATGTGGGGGGCTGTGTCTCCCAAAACCCTCCTACTAATATATACTAACTCCAAGATCGCACAAACAGTAAATGAAAGCAGACACACACACACACACACACACACACACACACACACACACACACACGCACACACATTCTATAGTCCCTCGCACACATATCACACATATCAGCACACTCACATACACTCAAACTCCCACCGAAAACCCTTACAAAACACTCACTTACCTGACATAACATCTAAATCCATACACGGCATTACATACCATCCACATAAAATCCCGGACATTACGTAGCGTAAAGCCATAACCACAAATTTGAGATATTCGATTTCGTGATTATGCACTTCTGCTATTTTCAAATTTCTGACTTTATAGTCTCGAGATACTGAAATTTGACATAATATATATTATAATATATATAATATAAGCACACATAGATACACACGTACACACACACACACACACACACACACACACACACACACACACACACACACACACACACACACACACACACATATATTTATATCTTTCTGTCTATACCTATCTATCTGTCTGTCTGTCTGTCTGTCTGTCTGTCTAATCTGTCTATCTATCTAATCTGTCTATCTATCAGGCTGTTTGTATATGTTTGTATGTGTTTATTGAAATACAGGGTATCCAAAATCATCTGCATACATGGTGGATTGCGCAGTGACTTACACAAGTGAGTATAATATACAAGGAAAATACAGGCAAAAATATAGGTCTTTCAGTGATCCAAGTCAAAGCAGGAAGGACATCTACAGTAATTAACAGGGTTAGCTTCTATCAGTACAGAAGAAAGATTGATGACCCTTTGTGTGCTTGAGAAGATTCTGGGGAAGGAGTTCTCCAGATAGCAGGAAATGAAGAAAAAAAGTAGTCTGCAGGGAATGCAGGAGAATTGAATGGAAGCTGCTGTTCTGGGAAGAGAACTGAAATTGTGTTTGGCATGCTACTGTCCTGAAAGAGAAGGAAGCTACCTCTCTGTATGAGAAAGTCAGTTGAAAAACTGAGACTTGTAAGTTCTGAATTTCATTGGAAACCAATTACAGAGTGTGATAACCTACTAGACTATGAAAGTTTAATTTACACTGACTGAACTTCTATCTCCAAGCTGCCAGAAAGCATTATTTCTGATATCCTTGTAATAAACCTGTGTTTAATAATAGCAAATATGCTGCAAATTACTGTTTCTGTGTCTACAAGCCTACAAAAAATAGTACAATACATATGCACATATGTGTGCATGCTCATATGCATATGCATGAATGTTAAATTGATGAAAAATGCATTTTGACTCAAAATTATAATTCCCAGCAGTCCTTCACTGCTTTGACTATAGATCTCACTCTCCTCCAAGTTTGGAAGACCCTAGAATTTATTATATATAGACAGCTGTTGATGGGCTACAACTCTCCCCTACCTGTTAGCACAAGTTTGGGAAAATAGATTAAAATAACTTGTAAAACAGGTTAAGGGTTAATAGCCCTAAGTCAAAAATGAATTCTGTTGGAATTTCTATCCACTGTCTTAAGCTCATAAGTTGTTATAACAGTATAAGTTGTTATAACAATATTTGGACCTGTAAGCCATCCAAGAATGCTGTTTTAGTACCTATGAGTCAAATGCATAAATTCCGATAAATTTATCTAATTTATTTTTAAAAATCAAATGTGATTCTGACTTTCTTCTATCTAGAAGAAGTCTATTCAACAACCCATCTGTGTAATGTACAAAGGTCTTATTGTACAGTTATAACTGTTTTAAACATATGGTTATTATGTTTATGGGTTTTAACTCAGTGACTTTTGTCTAAATAATTGACAAAATTCAGTGATGACATCCTCATAAAATTGAACCCAATCAACTACAAGGGCTGATCACATATACTACAGCAGTACCAATGATTGTAAAGGCAAGAAAAGCTGACCCCCCCAAAAAAAAGATAACTAAGGCCATATTTACAAGGGTATCTTCACCCCACACACACACACACACACACACACACACACACACACACACACACACACACACACACACACACACACACACACGTAGGAGCTTCATGCTCACTGAAGGTATATAACAAGGAAAAAAAAGGCAAACTGCATCACCAGATGGAAGGTGACAGTAGCAGTAGCCAGACAAATGTGTGTCTCAGCTTGCTTTGATCACCACTTTTTCACATTTTATACATTGTGTCAGGGCATCACTTCAACAGTGACAATCATCTACAGCCAAGGTTTACACCACCAGATGACTAGACCTGCTATAGTAGTTCTACCACACTCACACACTTATACCTATGGCCAATTTATAGCATCCAACCCACCTACTGCATGTCTTTGGAATGTGGAAGAAAACCAGAGCAAACCCACACAGACACAGGGAGGACATGCAGACTCCACACAAAAGACAGCCCTGCCAAGAATTGAACCAGGGAACCTCTTGCTGCAAGGGAAACAACATTATCCACTGTGCCACCCCTGAATGCTATGTGCTCCCCATTGGAGAATAGAACCCCAGTCTCCCACATGACGTGGGGGGTACTCACCACTACACAAATTGACATGTTTAGACAACAAAATTTGATGGACTAAGCAAATGATCAAAAGGTATGCAAAATCACATAATTTTTAGGGCGGGGGAAAATTTTCTTTCCTTAATATTTTGTGATCTTGCAGTTAGTGTATATAATTAGCAGGAGGTGTTTCTGCCTTTTGGAGTTTGATTTTTATATGTGCCAATGTTATTGCTTAGCACATTCATATTTATGTGTTAACCTTTGTGTAGTCAGTTTTGTGTTTAACATTTTAAATGTCAATGCCTGGGTCTTTTGATTACATTCAGTAGTTTTATATATAGACAAAGAAATTGATATACATTGATATATGTTTAGGTGTATTTGCTACGGCTGAATGTTAAGACTGGCAGAAGAGATAGAATGTCCAAGTGATAGCACATTGACATTCTTTGCATATACAAGATGGCAGTATAGTGGAGTTTGGGAATTTGTCCTTTATCCATTGTTGTGTGATACTGAAGCTGTATATATAAGTTGCAGTGGTATGGGCAGTACTGCGGGGCTTGTCTTCCCTGCAAAGAAACACTTGTATTTTGTTTCTGTGCCATGGTAGTGTTCTTATGAGCTTCACTGAGCTGTAGTTTGATGTACTCTTCTTTGATGAAAAAGCTGTTCAAACACTGTACTTTTGATAAATTTGCATAGATATATGTTTGTGTGTGTGTGTGTGTGTGTGTGTGTGTGTGTGTGTGTGTGTGTGTGTGTGTGTGTGTGTGTGTGTGTGTGTGTGTACTGGTTCAGAACTACTTTGAACTACTTTATCCAAAATATATAAATGAGTAAATTATAAATAAAAAGCAAAGCTACTGTTCTTCTAAAGCAGTGAGTTTTAGAGGAATGGCCATGATGAGACCTTTCATCTCCCCATTCTGTGGCTGCTACTGTGTGGTGCACAAGAGTCATCTTGTAAGAGCCTATCGCCCAAGACAGTGAGGAGATTCTTGCATAACTCAATCCTCTCAGTGGTGCTGGATTTGTCCTGCAGGCACCAGCATGTCTAGCATAATTTGTGGACTATGTTCTTCTGTACTCTCACCAATGCCCTGTTGCACTAATAAGTTCTGGATGATGCGACAAAGGTATTAAGTCATTTCTCAGGCACCATCTCAATCCTGCAGTTGGCAGTGTAGTATCATGTTTGACTGCCTCCATCCTACTGTGGTGGGCATGATGATAGCAGACACTTGCTCCTATTATCCCATCTGGCTCCTTTATTGACTAGAATGCTAGTTGAACCTAAGTCATCTGATTGCATTCAGGGCTATATCTCTTTGCCATTGAGTTGTCACTAAATATTCATTAATTTCAGAATATAAGAATTAAAACGTCAATATGTTTACTCGTGTAAAGCAAATGTTACAGTTATCTATACCACTGAGGTTTTTTTTTTTCTGTATTTGATTACCTATATAGTTGTGTTCAGTTATTTTACAGATTTATTAAATGCTAGTTTCTAATTACAGTTTTGTATATGCTGATTTATCCAGATTTGTCCTTGTGAGATGAAGGCTCCAACGAATTGCTGTTTAAAATTCTATTCCCCTCCTCTAGAATTTAGATTTAATACTGTCAATTTTAATAAAATTGTAATTATACTTTAATTTCCATAAATCTAGTACACGCAAAATCTGATTCCATAATACTTGCATATTTATCCAGTGTTTGCTTTTCCTTGAGGGTCAGCGTGATTGTATATTCGATATTAGACAAATCCATTATCTACAAAGCATCTAATTAAAGTAAAAGATCCTGCCATGACAGATGCAAATATCTTAATCAAATTTCTGCTTCTAAGTTCATGCACTATTAGCATTTTCACATAACATGACCCTCTATTCCATTCTGGTCTGCCCTTTAGATTTCAATTGATCCAGGTATTGCAAGCCATCCAATAATGTACATAATTACCTTTTCTATTTTTCAGAAAAGTCAATCAGTGAATACAGAATGAGATGAGATAAATTTCTTCGGAATTTTCCTGTCTTGGCATAGTAACATAAATAATAGTTTTGCAGACATGGCATCTTTAAAGTTTCTTTAGTACTGTTTGCATATATCATTCAATTCCCTTTAAATGCTGCCTAAATTATTTGCAAATGTATAAGTGAGATGAAGTCTTCTGACACTCAAAAGACATTGCAAACTCAGTCCCCTTACCCCAAAAATAATACTTTTACTGCTCTTTGTTTAGTAAGGGAATATTATAATTCAAGACAATGATATTTGAAATTTTCTGGCATGAAATCTTAAGCTGATAAATAGCATTATCAAGTCTGTTTACACTGTGTTCTCACTGCATTATAACCCTAAATTAGATGTATCAGGTAGACAAAAATTGAACGTAAAATGCCAGATAAAAGTACCAGTAATAGCAATAAAGCCAAACTTCTAGAGTACTAGCAACATTTAAGTGCTAGACAACATGTATGATGGACTTCTGTAATACTGAAAACAAATAAAGAAAATCCACAAGAAAAAACACCACTTCTGTAATAGCAAGGCAAAAAGAAATACATCCCAGTTTCTTAAGGTTATCCTTCTATACATTACATTTCCTGACTGCACAGCAGCATTGTTACAAGGATAAACATGAAGAGAACACTTTGCTACAAGTTGCGCTGTACCTCAAAGAATTAATACCCCACCCTGCCCCTATAATGGGGCAGTTCAACTTGTAAAGTCTCATAGTACCAACAAATATCTGGTCTAAGCTTGCCTCTTCATTTTAAATAGACTGTAGAAGGCCTGATGTGTGAAGCACATACATGTTAGACATGGGAATGTGAAAAGTTTCAGACTACCAATGCCTGCTCTCACTTTGGCAGAGATGTTTTAATCTATACCTTATTCTGACTCACATATAACATTAAATGTGAATTAAATAGAAATTGTATATTCTGAATGAAAGGTACAAATATGGCTATCAGTGTATTGTGTGTCCTGACATGTCAATTTAGTAAAGGATCTTCAGGAATACTATCACGGGTTTTGCTTTTTCTCTCAGTTTTCTTAACTATGTGTATATTTTATAATGGTGTATAAAGGGATGTGACGTCAGAAAAAATAGGTGCAGAGTACAAAAAATGGAATCTGTGGTTGTATTTTAACTTTGATTTAAGTTTAGGTCTGTTCAAATTGTTTTCTCAGTTGTTATGATTTCTTCCATAAGCTGTAACAGGATAGTCTTATTTTACTAAAAAAAATATATATGTTTAATTTTCTCATTTTCATTGAAAAAGTGTGGATTCCAGTTCTATTTTCTATTTTCATATTTTTATCATAAAAATTAATACATAAATGATAAACTTTATAACTGATTCAGAGCATTGAAATATTTTTCAACTCACAACTGAACAATCAATCCTTCATCTATATTAATTTGCTTTTTTGGTTAAAATTTCTATATAACATCTGCCGTATTTGAAACTCAGTGGAAAAAGTTAGAGAATTAGGAGCCATGGAGTCAAACTATTGTACTGTATCTCACTACTAGAAATGATACTGGAAAGTAGAAAGATTGCAGTGTGCAGAGTTCTTTTATGCTAAAGGTGGGAAAACAAACAAAATACTCAACAGTTGGGTAGACAGGAAAAAACAGATGAATAAAGAGTAAAGAGTATACATCCTAAGCTATGACTTAGAAAATGGAACTTTGCAATATAATGTCTGCGAGCAAAAATGAGAGTGAATAGCATCAACCCGTGACTCAGAAAGATGGCAGGTGAGGTCATGGCTACTGTTTACCTTGCTTGTGCAATGAGATTTGATGCTGACTAAGAATGAATACATCTGGGAAACGGTGCAAGGACTACAGTAAGCTATGACCCTTGGTGCTCTAATTCTCTTTTCCTTTCCTCAACAGTGGCGGAAAGAGCACTACGACCAATTGATGTACTTTTTGTCAAGCACTAGCTGCATCTGAAGCTTACAACAACAGGAAATTAGTCCTGGAATAGTGACACGGAAAGAGTGGAAATGTAGACTTACATATATTAAGTCCAATAACAAAAGAATGGAAGGTGCAAAAAGAAACTAATAACATAAAAAATGCACCAAAGAGCCAGCGATAGTTCCAATATTTGGGCTAAAGGGCTATGAGGCTGTAAGTAGCAGAAACCAACTCGAGCAGTAAATCCAAGTCCAAGTCTAACAGTTTATTGAGAACGAACCATGAGGGGCAACAGATGAAGGCCATCTCTGGCAAAGCATCAAGGTCTGTCGATTATGTCATCCCAGGATGACAGATGCTATATCCTCTTAGAATGACACCAGAAACTAAGATAATTATTGAGGTCAATCATTTTCTGATTGTACTGAGGCATCATCCTAGGTGAAGGTAAAATGCTGCTTAAGGCAATGGATATACCTGACAGATCGTCCTAGGGTTCAATCATGTCTCTCTTCATATAGTCCAGAGAGGTACATCTCAAGTCATTCACATCAACACAGACTATGACAGTCACAACAGTACCTGTTTTTGGAATATGTGAGCGCATGTGTGATATGGCGGATCCTGTTACCTGAAAGACAACTGACCTTGACCTTGTTCTTTTCCAGCCTGGTGAGAGGGTCATCTGAGTGTCTCACAATGGAATCACCTATGACTAATACGTTTACTATCATATTCTTACACTGACATTGTTCAAGTGTTCAGATTTCTGAATCAAAATAACGGAAATCACAAGAAAGAACAAAATAAATGTAGAATGCAACATTTCAGTAAAGTCGGCATCTCAGAAATGTCAACTTTACTGAAAAATACTACACTTCCGGTCACCAATAACAAAATGCTTTTTTAGGGGGGCAAGCCACCATGCACCCCCATGTGGAGGGCTGCACCCCCCCACCCCTTGCTACTTATATATACAAACTCTGAGATCATCTACAGTGAGGGAAAAAGTACATTTCCAATCCGCACTATAGTGCGATCTACATTCAAAATGCTGAAATGCACAACTGCGAATACACACTAGCATTTGTTGTTGTGCATTTCAACATTTTTTTTCTTGTTGTTTCAGGATGTCGAATTGGGTGATCAGACATACAGAATTCGAACAAAGTTTGATCACCTTTTTTATAGTAAACTGACTAATGTTTTTTAGTGTTTTGACTTTAGGGCTTAACAAGTGAGACACTGGTGCAAGAGCTATTATGTGTGTTGTGTTCTGCAGTGGACATATTATCTGTAGAGTGCTTGTGTTTGTGTTTGGGAGGTCTCTGTTGTTTATGTATGTTTCTAGTGAGGACCTCAACATATGTAGTGTGATATGGGTTTGGGTGAAGTGGGAGGCGAGGTGTGCATGGTGATAACCTGTTCATTGTCATATGTACTGACTGGTGTCAGAGAGAGCATGTATTCAAGGATGTTAATATACATGCATCTCTGACATGTAGAGTTTGTGGTCCAATGACATGAGTGCATGAAAAATGTGGCAGATCCTAGCTGCTGATGAGCAAATGACTGTGCCTTTCTCCTTACTCAGCTTCATGAGAGGGATATCAGTGTGTCCCACGATGGAGTCTATAATGACTAGAATGTTGGATTGTGCGGTGGCCTTATAGGTTGAGCCTCCATGAAATGTAGCTGTATGTGTTGATATGGGTGTTGTTTTTACATAGTGCATTTGAGGCTGCTGTGGGTATTTGTCATCTGTACTTTGAATATGAGGTCATTGTGATTTATGAAGGCAACATTTCGGTGCATCAGCATATGTCTGCTTTGAATTGTGTGAGATGGATGCAGCATGATTACTATTGACTACCTTATTGACATTAGGAGTACTTTCACATGAGAGCTTTGACTCCAGCGACATTGTGTAAATACATCTCTCACATACCATATCAGTTTGCTTGAGAATGAACTGGTTGTCGGTAAACATGAGGCAATTTCTACATTGCCTCAGGATGCCCATATCCACTAAGCTAGTAAAAGTCACAGTGGGAAAGTTCATACACATTGCAACAAACCCTTTTTTATTGATTAAACACTTGTATTGAGAATATCAATCAATGTCACGAGTATCTGTTTTGCACCCTGAAAAGTTAAGGATGAGTATTTAGGCAGTTATTTTGAAGTTAGAAACAAATCAAGCAGTGCTTACTGAAAACAAAGAATTACCTTATCAAGAATGCTGAAAAGAGGGGAGTCGCATGAATGGCTATTGCCTAACTACTACTACTGCTGGTCTCACCATGGCCTCACCTTGCTGGGATACAATGCTCCTTTTCTTTTTCTCTCACCAGAAGTAAAATGTTAGCACCAGTTCCAAGATATGAAGCAGGCCACAGCCTGTTTGTTTATCCACACTCTTGTTCCAGATGATGCAAGGGTCTGTAGGCTTGTTGTAGCCTTTTACAGGTAGATGCCTTGAATACTAATCAGACCAATTGGTTCAGTTTTGTATGTATTATGCCTTGGGTTCCAAGGTTCATGGGATTTCACTAGAGTACTGACCTGATGGTGATTAGGAGCATAACTGCTGCATCACAATAAAATGTTCAATGTCAGATGACATAGATGTCCAAGGTTGGTCTAGCAAGGTCCACAGTGACAGTGATCCATGTTAGGTAACAGTCTCACAGCAATACGTGCAGCCTGACCTTCAATAGGGTAATGGAGGTGATCTGTCTGACATGGATATAAGGTCTACTGCAGAGGAGTGGCCACTTTTGGGAGATGCTTCTGCCCCTCCAGCATGTCCTAGGTATGTCATACTGAACAG